>NW_006409056.1:92855-131538 GCF_000296735.1 Chrysochloris asiatica | reverse complement strand
GGAGGTCCCTAGGACCATCAAGGGAGAAGAGCAGAGAGCGGGACCCCACCCAGAGAAGCAGTGATGCCTGAAATGGAGGCAGAGATGATGATGTGGAGCGATGGAGCAGCTGGAGACTTTAGATTCAGAGAGGGAGAGTGACTGTGTGCTGAAGACCTGGAGGGTACAGGGAAAGGATTGTAGGGTATACCCTTTGGTTGGTTGATGATGCATGGAGGGGATTGTAACCATGGCAATGAGACAATATACGATAGAATGAATGTAAAACTAATGTTCTCCCATGTAATTCACAATAAAACATTTAAGAAAAAACAAAAACAACGTGTTTTCAAGAAGTTTGCACTCTGGTTAAAGAGATAAAACCTGTGCCCAATAAATGGTTTGTGATGAGACTGGAAAAACAAACAAACAAACAAACAAAAAAACACAGTTAGTTGTGGTAACTGGGCACCATCTAGTTCTTCTGGGCTCAGGGCAGTAGTCACTGATGCTTTCAAGTTTCGTTAATCCATTGGAGTTATTCATTGCAAGTAATTGATTCCAAGTCACAGGTTAAACCTAGATTTTGAATCCTAGGGTTTTTTGTTCCATAGATCACTGTTATTGCTTATCCTACAGCACCACTCCAGGACTCCACTATTATTGCAGGACAATGTATATTATAGTATTTACCTCTGTTGTCTTTAACCCTTGCCCTACTCCCTATTTCTTCCCCTACTGCCATCATTTTTTTTTTTTTTTGCCAACCACCTTCTTATTATACATTGCCTTCCCTTTCACACAAGTTAACATGTGTCCACCCTCTAGCCAGTAAATTATTTGTCTTTATCTTGTTGTGTTGATGTTTTCTATACATTTTAGAGTTTAAGTCCTTTGTCTGATATGCTATTGCCAATTTTTTTTTCCTAGCCTATCGATTCTCTTTATATTCTTTTGTGAAATTTTTTTGTTGCACATAAGTGTCTAATTTTTATGAGGTCTCAGTCATTTAGTTTGTCTTCTGCTATTTTGTTATATTTTATAGTACATTTATAGGCTTATATGCTTGAACAACTTTTTTATGGATTTCAACAACCATTTGCCCTTGTGTGCATTTTGTAGGTTGTATGTGTGTCCATGTTCTGTTTGAACAACTGCCTCTTTGTCCATGTACAGATTCCTCATGAACACAATTAAGTGTTCTGTAATACTCATACGTCACAATGTTGTCCACAGCTTGTCATGATCCACACAATCAAAACCCTTTGCATAGTCAATAAAGCACAGGTAAACATCTTTCTGATATTCTCTGATTTCAGCCAAGATCCATCGGACATCAGCAATGATATCCTTCATTCCATGGCCTCTTCTGAATCCGGCTGGAACCTCTGGAAGTTCTCTGTCAGTGTATGCTTGCAGCCCTTTCTGTATTACCTTTAGTAAAACTTTACTCACATGGGATATCAAAGATATTGTCTGATGATTTCCACATTCTGTTGGGTCACCTCTCTTTGGAATGGGCACACATATGGATCTCTTCCAATCAGTCGGCCATAGAGTTGTCTTGCAAATTTCTTGGCATAAATGAGTGAGTGCCTCCTGTGCCACCTCACTTGTTTGAAAGATTTCAATTTTTATTCCATCAGTTCCTGGTGCCTTGTTCTTTGCCAATTCCTTCAATGCACCTTGGACTTCCTCCCTAAGTATCATTGGCTCTTGATCATATGCTACCTCTTGAAATGGTTGAACATTAACCATTTCCTTTTGGTACAATGACGCTGCATATTCCTTCCATCTTCTTTTGATGCTTTCTGCATCATCCAATAATTTGCCCAGATAGGTAAATAGGAGGAACAACAACACTAATTACATATGCTCAGTGTGAATAATGGAATAGTCTATCAATCAAAATCAAAGGGAAATACGTATTAAGGACAAAGGGAAGAAAGGTTAGGAAGATAGGTGGAAAGGAAATAGGAGCTGCAGAAAGGAAGTGGATAACTGTTGTTCCACGGATGGGATTGTAATCATTGAGATGAAACAAAGTGTATTTTTTTTTTAATATAAAACTGAAGATATTGTCTGTAAACCTTCACTCAATTTACAATACAAAGTAAAGATGTATATATATGTAACTGTATATCTTATATATTGTTATTGTTTATTGCTTATCCTACAGTGTCAAACACACACATACACATATAAGGAGCTCTGGTAGCATAGTGATTACAAATTGAGCTGCTAACCTCAAGGTCAGCAGTTCAAAATTACCAGCTATTCCAAAGGAGAAAGCAGAGGCTTTCTGCTCCCATCAAGATTTACAGCCTCAGAAACCCTATACAGGGTAGTTATGAGTTCGGCCCAAATCCACAGCACATAATCATCACCATATATATGTATGTATATGATAACCTCATATGCATGCAAAAGCTGGACAGTGAATAAGGAAGACTATAGAACAATTGATGCCTTTGAGTTATGGTATTAGAGGAGAATATTGAAAGTGCCATGGGCTGCCAAAAGAACCAACAGATCTGTGTTGGAAGAAGTGCAGCCAGAGTGTTCCTTGGAGGCCAGAATGACCAAACTTGGTCTCTCATACTTAGGACATATTGTCAGGAGGGACCAGTTGCTGGAGAAGGATATCCTGATTGATATCCTAAGGTGGAGGGTCAGAGAAAAAGAGGAAGACCCCCAGAAAGATGAATTAGCAAAGTAACAGCATCAATGGGCTCAAGCGTGGCAACAATATTGAGGTTGGCCCAGGATCGGCAGTATTTTGTTCTGCTGTGCATAAGGCCGTACAGGGTTTCCGAGGGTGTAAATCTTTATGGGAGTAGAAAGGCTCATCTTTTTCCCGCGGAGCAGCTGGTAGTTTCGAACCACTGACCTTAAGGTTTGCAGCCTGATTCGTAACCACTACGCTACCAGAGCTCCTTCACACACAAATGTATATTATAAATATAGATATATACACACACACATAGAGAAAGAGACACACACACACATAAATATATATACTCAATTTACAATACAAAGTAAATATATACATATATACTTATATATAAGGAGTCGGAACCGACTCCACGGCACATAACAACAACATACTTATATATATTTATATAACAGTAAATATTATATTATATATCGTTATTGTTAAGTGCTGTCGAGTCAGTTCCAACTCATAACAACCCTGTATAGGGTTTCCAAGGCGTGACTTGTGAGTTTGAATCACTGACCTTGTGGTTCAAACCAACCTTGAGGTTGTATATATATAAATATATATATATGTGTGTGTGTGTGTGTGTAAAATAATAGATAAGGGGGAAGGCAAGCTACAGAATGGTATTATATATGTATATGTGTCTAGCATACATTCAGAAAGATATGCACACCAATCTAATAGGGGAACTGGGTGGCTGAAGGACAGTGATGAGGAGATACTTTTCCACAATAATAATGTTATCATTTTTGAATTCTGGGACCATGTTGTTGTTGTTAGGTGCCTTCAAGTTTGTTACAACTCATAGAGACTTATATACAACAGAATGAAATCCTGTCTGGTCCTGTGCCATCCCCACAAACATTGCTATGTTTGAGTCCATTGTTGCAGCTTGTGTCAGTCCATCTCATTGAGGGTCTTCTTCAATTTCAGTGATGCTCTATATTACCAAGCACGCTGTCCTACTCTAGGAACTACAACCTCCTGAGAACACATCCAAAATACGTAAGATGAAGTATCACCATTCTCCCTTCTAAGGAGCATTCTGGTTGTACTTCCAAGACAGATTTTTTTTTTTTTTTCATTATTCTGGATGTCCATTTGTACATTCATGTTTTTTTCACCAAGATCATACTTGAAAGGCATCAATTCTTATTGGTCTTCTTCATTCACTGCCCAGCTTTCATATGCATAACAGCAATTGAAAATAGAATGGCTAGGGTCAGGTGCACCTTAGTCCTCACAGTGACATCTTTGCTTTTAACACTTTGAAGTCTTTTGCAGTAGATATATCCAATATAATGCATCCTTTTATGTCTTGATTGCTGCTTCTATAGGCATGGATTTTATATTCAAATAAAACTATATCCTTGACAACTTCAAACCTTTCTTCATGAATCACGTTATTATTGGTCCAAGTGTAAAGTTTTTTGTCTTCTTTATGTTGAGGAGAAATTTATACTGAGAAGTCCTAGTGTGGCACTGTAGGATAAGCACTCAATTGCAAGGTCGGTCTGAACCACAAGGTCAGTGGTTCAAACTCACCAGACACTCCTCAGAAACCCTATATAGAGTTGCTATGGGTCAGAACCAACTCGTCACCACTTGATAACAATAACAATCCATGCTGGAGAGTGTAATCTTTGATCTTCAGCAATAAGTGATGCAAGTCTTCTTTGCTTTCATTTGTTGTTAAGTGCTGTTGAGTCAGTTCTGACCCATAGTAACACTGTACAGGGTTTCTGAGGCTGTAAATCTTTACAGGAGCAGAAAGCCACATCTTTCTCCCACCCAGCAGCTGGTAGTTTCGAACTGCTGACCTTAAGGTTTGCAATCCGATTCGTAACCACTGCACTACCAGAGCTTTCAGTAAACAAGGTTATATCATCTGCATATTACTAGCTGTTAATGAATCTTCCTCCAATTCTGATGCAGCATTCTTCTTCATATATGCCAGCTTTTCGGATCAAATGCTCAGTATACAGCTTAAATAAGATTGGCAGAAGGAAAAAACACATCTTTCCTGATTTAATCCCTATGGTGTCCCTTTGTTTTGTTCAAATTATTGCCTCTTTTTCTAATATAGAACCTGTGTTACCAGGTTCTGCATCAACATAATGAAGTGTTCTGGAATTCCCATTCTTCACAATGTTATCCATAATGTGTTATTACCCACACAGTTGAATGTTGAATACCTTTCCATAGTCAATAAAACACAGGCAAGCATCTTTCCAGTATTTTCTACATCAGCAATAATATCCCTCATTCCACATCTCTTCTTAATCTGGTTTGTATCTCTGACAGTTCTTTATTCTGTTAGATTACCTTTCTTTAGAATGAGCACAAATATGGATGTCTTCTAGTCAGTTGGCAAGGTAGCTGTCTTCCAAATTTCTTGCTTTAGATCAGTGACAGCTTCCAGCATTGTTTCCATTTGTAGAAATATATCAATTGGTCTAACAATTCCTGGAGCCTTGTTTTTCATCAATGCCTTACATGTAACTTGGACTTTTTCTTTCAATATCATCAGTTCTTGATCACATGCTACCTCTTGAAATAGCTGAACATTGAATCCTTTTAGTACAGTGACTGTGTATTCCTTTTATCTTCTTTTGAAACTTCCTGTGTCATTCAGTATTTTGTCCATAGAAATCTTCAATATTGCAACTCAAGTCTTTAAATTTTTTTTCCCCAGTTCTTTCTGCTTGTGAAATGCTGACCATGCTCCTCTCTTTTAGTTGTTTTAACTCCAAGTTTTTGTCTATTTCAATAACTCTTATAATACTTTATCTTCTCAAGCTGCCCTTTGAAATCTATGTTCAGCTCTTTTATTTCATAATTTCTTCCATTCACTTTAGAAACTTCATTCAAGAGCAAGTTTCAGTGTAATCTTCTGACAACCATTTTGGTCTGTACTTTCTTTCCTGTATTTTTAATTACCTTTTTATTTTTTCATATAAGATGTCCTTGATGCCATCTCATGTATGTGGTCTTTATCCATCAGTTTTAATAAGTCAAATATATTCTTGAGATAGTTCCTAAATTCAGGTGGGATATACTCAAGATTTTGCTTATACTCATGGACTTGTAATTTTCTCTAGCTTCAACCTGAATTTGCATATGAGCAATTGATTTTTCTGTTTCACAGTTGTCTCCTGGCCTTATTTCATATGATTATATAGAGCTACTACATTGTCTCTCTCCATCGATATAGGTGATTCTATTTCTGTGTGCTCAGTCTGGAGAGGTCCTCATGTAGTCATCATTTGTGTGAAAAATAGCATTTTTAATGAATACATCATCGGTCTTGCAATGTTTTATAATATGATCTCTAACATCATTTCTATCACCAAGGAAATATTTTCTAACTACTGATCCTTCTTTGTTTTTAACTTTTGCCCTACAACCATCAATAATTGTCAGTGCAGTTTGACTGCCTATTTGATCAATTTCAGACTGCAAAAGTTGGTAAAAAAAATCTTCAATTTCTGTTTCTTTGGCATTAGAGGTTTATGTAAAAATCTGAATAATAGTTGTATTACCTGGTCTTCCTGTAAGCATATGCCAAGTGGATTTCTCTACCACTGACAGTGCTGTACTTCAGAAAAATCTTGAAATGTTCTTTTAAAATGAATAAGATGTTGTTCCTCTTCAATTTGCCTTTCCTGGCATAGTAAACCTTATAACTGCCCTATTCAAAATGGTTGACACCAGTCTATTTCAGCTCACTACTGCCTAGGATCCACCACTAATCTGTCAGGTTGTCTTACTATGGTGACTTGTGTGTGCTTGTGATGCTGTAAGCTATGCCATTGGTATTTTATATACCAGAAGTGTCATCCATGCTGGACAGGTTTCAGTAGAACTTCTGGACTAAGACAAACTAGGAAAAAGGACAGTCAGACTACTTCTGAATGGTTTGCCATGGTAAAACTTATGAATAGCAGCAGAACATTGTCAGAGTGTTGGAAGATGAGCCTCGAGGTTGGAAGCCACTCAGAATACGACTGTAGAAGAGCTTCCTCCTCAAAGTGCAGTTGACCATGATGGCACGAATGGAGCAAAGATTTAGGGACCTTCATTTGCTGATATAGCACAACTCAAAATAAGGCAATACAGTTCAAAGCATCTATTAATAATTAGATCATGGAATGTATGAAGTATGGATCTAGGAAAATTGGAAATTGTCATAATGGATGGACATAAAAATTGTCTTCAAATGAAATGAAATGCATAAAGATCATTATTTAGACATCACTGAACAGAACTGGATTGGTATCAGCCATTTTGAATCAGACAACCAGAGGGTTTACTATGATGGGACCATTAAATTGAAGAGGAATGACATCACAATTATTGACAAAAATACTATTTTAAGATCTATCTTGAAGTACAATGCTGCCTGTGAAAGGATAATATCCATTCGCCTACAGGGAAGACTAGTTAATACCACTGCTCAAATTTATATGCCAACCGCTAAAGCCAATGACAATGAAATTGAAGAATTCTATCAAGTTCTTCAGTCTGAAACTGATCAAACTTGCAATAAAAATACATTGACAATTACTGGTGATAGGAATGAAAAAGTCAGAAACAAAGAGGAAGGATCAGTAATTGGAAAATATGGCCTTGGTAATAGAAATGATTCTGGAGATAAAAAGATACAATTCTGTAAGACCAATGACTTATTCATTGTAAATAACTGCATAAAAGGTGGCTATACACATGGACCTCACCAGTTGGAATACACAAAAATCAAATTGACTACATCTGTGGGAAGAGAGTGTGGAGAAGCTCAATGTCATCACCAAAACCAAGTCAGGGACAAACTGTGGAACAGACTATCAATACCTTATATGCAAGTTGAGGCTGAAGCTGAAGAAAATTAAAACAAATTCATGAGAGCCAAAATATAATCTTGAATATATTCCACCTGAATTTAGAGACCATTTCAATAACAGATTTGGAGTAAAAAAATTGATGTTGTCAGACTTAATTATGTTTTAATCCTTAATCAACATTCATGGAAGCAGCAGTCAAGAAATCAAATGGTGTATTGCATTAGGCAAATCTGCTGAAAAAGAGCTTTGTAAAATGTTCAAAAGCAAAGATTTCATTTTAAGGACTAAGGTGCACCTAGCTGAAGTCATGCTATTTTCAATCGCCTCAGAAACATGTGAAAGCTGGACAATGAATAAGGAACACCATAGAAAAATCAATATGTTTGAATTATGGTATTGGAGAAGAATATTCATGGACTGCCAGAAAAACAAACAAATGTATCTTGGAAGAAGTACAATCAGAATGCTCTTTAGAAAGGAAGATGGCAAGACTTTCTCTCTCATACTTTGAACATGTTATCAGGAGGGACCAGTCCCTGGACAAGGGGCTCCAAAAATGAGAAACGAATTGAACAGTGGCATCAGCAATGGGCCCAAACATAACAACCGTGATGATGGTACAGGACTAGACCATATTTTGTTCTATTGTCGCTATGAGTTGGAACACCCTCAATAGTACATAACAGCTCATATTACTCTCCTGATTTAATTAGTTTCGGCTGTACTTAGAACATTGAAATCTGAACTCCATACCTTGGTCCCATCTGCTCTACCCTTTTTCCTTTGGCGTGTGCAGCTCTCCCTCTGGTTCACTTTGGTTAGCTCCTTGGGCCTTCTTTTCATTGCTTAAACATACTGACTTCTACCCCATCTCAGTGCAGTTGCACCTACTGTTTCTTCTGCCTACCTAGTATCTCTTCTCCCCTGCTTTACAAATGCTTGACTGTGGTTGTTGTTAGGAGCTGTTAAGTCAGTTCCAACTCATAGTGACCCTGTAGAGCAGGAGTGGGGAATGTCCAGCCCACAGGTCATATGTTGTTGTTGTTATGTGCCGTGGAGTCGGTTCCGACTCATAGCGACCCTATATAGGGTTTCCGAGGCTGTAAATCTTTACAGGAGCAGAAAGTCTCATCTTTCTCCCGCAGAGTGGCTGGTAGTTTCGAACCGCTGACCTTAAGGTTCGCAGCCTGATTCGTAACCACTACACTACCAGAGCTCCATATATATATATATATATATATAGAGAGAGAGAGAGAGAGAGAGAGAGAGAGAGAGAGTATATATATATATATAGAGAGAGAGAGAGAGAGAGAGAGAGAGTCTATATATAAATATATACAGGCCACATAAGACCCTTGAAATCATTTGGTCTGGCCCTGCCAAGGCAACAGCAATTTCAGCAGTCACATTGTTGTTGCTGTTGTTAAGTGCTATCAACTTGGTTCCCGCCCACAGCAACCCTATATAGGATTTCCAAGACACAGCTGGTGGGTTTGAACCACCAACCTTGCGGTTCAAACTGACCTTGTGGTCCAGCATATAATCCTGCAGCACAACAACAGGACTCCAGACATCACATTAAGGGTGAGTTCATTAAATGTTTGGCCAAATATAGCAGGCTAATTTTTAAGTAGATAAGTTTGTATGGTTCACAAATGATGTCATAAATTTTCACAGTAAAAAGGTTCTCCACCCCTGTGGTAAAGGATTTTCGATATTGTTAATCTTTACAGGAGCAAAACATTTTATCTTTCTCCTGAAGAGCAGCTAGTGGGTTTGAACTGTCAATTTGTAGCTAGCAATCCAGTGCTTAATGCTATGTAAATTTCTCCTCATTTGGACCCTGGTAGTCCCTCTACTAATGGTAATTTTAAGTACCTCCTCTATCCATTTACTAATTAAACAGTGTTTTCAGAGGTCAGAGACACCAATTCCTGACATCAAAGTCTGGTATCCCTCAAAGACCCCTTTTTTACTGCTGTTGTTCTGGGCCTAATGAGGATGACAGAACAATAGCAAAGCCTAAAGTCCTTCCCTCCACCCAGGCCCCATTGTATTCCCTTCCAAATGCAGAGTGGCATTTCCATAAATAGTACATTGTGTTCCACCAGATTGCTATTTCATTAGTATTATGTGGATTCTGTTGTAGTAATAAATTTGGAGCACAATGACTGTATGTCAGATCCTTTCAATGCTTTGATTAAAGAGGATTTGGATGTCATTTGTTTCCTTATTATTCCATTTCTTCTTGGACAATGGAACCAAAGTTGGCTGGTTTCCAACCAGGTTATCACTGGCCAGCTCTTTCCCCTCAGTCCAAAAGATTGGGGAGCTTGAGTGGGTCACTGCACAGTAGACTCCAAGGTTTCAGGTAGACATGGGTGACAGGGCAAGCTATATCTGCAGTGGGCTTAATAAGCTGCCCTCATATGTGTTGCATGGTCTCTGACAGCTGTCTATTATAACTCAGTGGAATTATAAGAACAAGTACAGTTCTGGATATTACAGTTCTGGTAGAATTATAAGAACAAGTATAGTTTTCTATCTTTGACAGGGCACAGTTTTACCACATTTCTATTGCTCCTTTTAGCAGAAAATATTGAGTTTTCCTTCTCTGACATGTTTCCATCTTACACAGATTCCAGCTTTTGCAGGTTTTACTATAGTGCCATGTCTTTGTCCCTTGGAGGTGTGGCATCTAGAAGAGTATAATAAAGACTGGAAGGAGAAGATAGAAAATGAAAATTCTTAAATGAATACATCCAATGCCAGGAGAAAGAAAGTAAATTAATGGAACGACATTTTCCTAAGTAAAATTTCCAAAATCTTCAGACTTCTTCCCACCATTACAGAGGTACAAACTAAGTTAGATAACTTGCTAAATACAGAAAGAACTCTGCCAGACAAATTCAGAGGTCTGTCTTCAGGCTCTGAGAGCGTGAAATGGAAATGGATGGTATCCAGTAAGTATGCTCTGTTTTCATTATTTCAAAATGCTGTGGACATGGATTAACTCTTTTTGCCTGGAGTTTAGTTTTTTGTTGTTTGTCTTTCTTCTTCCAGGCAATGGGAGCAAGATGCTCAATATGGAGCGATAAATGCATTGGGATAGCAGCATGTCTTCACCATAACTCCTCAACATGCTTCTCTAGTCCCTTCGGATAAAAATGCTCCATCTAAAAGCCATGGTCCTCAATGAACCAGCCCAGACACATGCCTTCAATTCCACCCTAAACAGCCAAATTGCACTAGTCAGAGAGCAGAGAGAAGGGAGTGACAGCAGGCTGGTTATTTCTTTCTTTGCAGGGACAATGCCACACATCAATCTCCCAGAAGCCTCTTTCCATTAGGGCTTCCATCCACTCCACAATGATACAGACACAATGATACAAGCAGTATGTTACTGCTTTGCTTCCAACTTCTAGAGGAAACCTGGCAAAGGTGGGGCACCTAGAATGAATAATGATGTTGGCCTCCTTCAAGCTATAGTTGAGGGGAGTCACACTAAACACAGATACCATCTGTGCAAATACAGACAACCTGAGAGTAGATAGCACATCCTGCAAGGCAACCACAGAGGAGCTGAGGGTTCGTAGGGAAAAGGTACTGCTAGGCAAAGTCATTTGAACTGCAAGGTCAGTGTTTCAAGCTCACCAGCTGCTCCTTGGAAACTCTATACAGGGTTGCTATGGGTCAGAATCAACTGGATGGCACTTAACAACAACAATAATGGTTACCATGGTGGGGGGTGGGGGAAGGCAGATTATTCACTGGCTAGAGTTTGTTGTTGTTAAGTGCCATCAGGTCAGTTTCAATTCATAGTGACCCTATATAGGATTTCTGAGGAGAGGCTGGTGAGCTTGAATAGCCGATCTTGTATTTCAAACTGACAGTGCAATTCAGCACATTAATCCACAGCACCACATCAGGGCTAGAGTTTAGACACATGCTAATTTGGGTGACCTGGAAGGTAGTTAAAGGGAAAGGGAATGTGGCAGGGAGGAAATAACTTCTTTATTTTTTCATGTACTGGAAGGAAAGAAAACATATTTATTTTCTCATTAGGGCAAATCACTGGGAACTTCCTGCAAGTAAAATGGGAAAAGAAAGAAGAGGAGTGGGGGCGAGAAGAAAGGAGAGAGAGAAAAAAAATTGAAAATAGGTAGTGGCAAGGATTGTGCACCATGGAAAGTGCGGTGGTTGTTTATATATTGCTACAATTTTAGAAAAAGGGGGAAAAAAATAGTACAATGCCAGGCCTTTCTTCCAAGAGGCCCTCACTCAAAGAGGATTAACCATCAAGCACATTAACCGTTTGGCAAACTATAACCCATTTTTGAAAATGTGAAGAGGCAGTACAGACGTTAAGAAATAATAACAGAGCAAAAAAAAAAAAAAACAAAAAAAAAAAAACGTACAAATGTTTCACATTTCCATTAATTAGTTCTCAAGAAAGAGGCTAAAGTTAGTTGTGGGGATGGGAGTAGACTGGAAGCAGGAATGTTAGGGCAGGAGAGATTTGTTTAACAAATATATGTAACATTTGGCAACTACATTTCCCAAGAGACTTCTCACTAAGAAAATCTACAAATAGGTAAATAATATGTGTGACTTTCTCAAGGTCATATATTAAAAAGAAAAGAAAATAACACATGATAAGTTTCCAAAAATGAATGATTTTCTTTCAGTTAATTAGGAGTCAGTCCATCTAATAGATGTAGAAACTGAAACTGAGAAATGTGCTCAACAACCCATGAGTATTTATTACTAAAGAAGAAAAGTAAAGTGCTATAATGCCTGTTGTTGTTTTAAGTGCCATTGAGTCAGTTCTGACCCATAGCAACCCTGTATATGGTTTCCAAGGAGCAGCTAGTGAGCTTGAACCACTGATCTTGCAGTTCAAATGACTTTGCAGTCCGCCAGTAACCATTATACAATGTTTATGATAAAATGAAAAACAATTTTTGACTTTTTAGCATATTGGTGTCATGCAATATCAGTCTCTTTGTAACTAATTCATTTCACTCAGCATAATGTCCTACAGATTCCTCCATGTTATGTGGTATTTTGCAGATTCACCATTATTCTTCAATGTTGCATAATATTCCACTGTGTGTATGTACAAAAACGTGTTCAACAATTTCTCTACTGATGACAATCTAAGCTGTCTCTATCTTTTTGTTATTGTGAATAATAATATTTCAGTGAACATGCTGGTGGTGGTGGTAGTTGTGTGTCACCAAGTTAATTCAAACTCATAGCAATCCTGTATAGGGTTTCTGAAACTATAAATCTTTATGAGAGGAGAAAACCTCATCTTTCTCCTGTGGAAGGACTGGTGGATTCAACCTATTGACCTTGTGGCTAGCAGTCCAGCTAATGATCTACTACGTGACCAGGACTTCTTGCAATCAACATGGGAATACATAAATCTATTCATGTGATGGTTCTCATTTCTTGAGGATATATACCAACTCTAGAGATTGCTGGGTCATAACGTATTTCTATTTCCAACCTTCTGAGAAAGTACCATACTGGTTCCCACTGCAATTGTACCATTTTGAAGTCCTATCAGGATGCCATACTTTCCACACTCCCTCTAATATTGGTAGTTTTCCTTTTTTTTTTTTTTTTTTATCTTTGCTATTAATGCTGGGGTAAAATGCTATCTTATTATGGTTTTGATTTGCATCTCTTGAATGACAAATGAGTGGTGTGCCATGGAGTCAGTTCCAACTCATAGTGACCTTGTATAGGGTTTCCAAGGCTGTAAATCTTTAGGGGGGCAGAAAGCCTCATCTTTCTCCTGTGGAACTACTGGTAGTTTCAAACTGCTGACCTTGAGGTTAGCAGCCCGACTCATAACCACTACGCTACCAGAGCTCCAGGGACCAGTTGCTGGAGAAGGATAGCATGTTTGGTAATGTGGAGGATCAGAGAAAAAGAGGAAGACCCCCAGTAAGATGGATTGGCAAAGTGGCAGCATCAATGGGCTCAAGTGTGGCAACAATTTTGAGGTTGGTCCTGGATCGGGCAGTGTTTCATTCTGTTGTACATAGGGTCGCTATGAGTTGGTACCAACTTAACGGCACCTAACAACAACAACAATAACTAATGATTGTGAGCATTTCTTCATATGTCTTAATGACCTTCTGAATGTCTTCTTTGATGAATTGCCTGGTCATGTCCTCTGCCCATTTTGTAAATTGGATTATTTGTCTCCATATTGAGGTGTTGAAATAGTCTACAAATTTTAGACAGTAGCCACTTGCTTGATACTTGGTCAAATCATTTGATGGACATAAGTGTCTAATTTTTAGGAGGTCCTAATTATCTATTTAAGGAGCTCTGGTAGCGTAGTGGTTACGAATTGGGCTGCGAACCTTAAGGTCAGTGGTTCGAAACTACCAGCTGCTCTGCGGGAGAAAGATGAGGCTTTCTACTCCCGTAAAGATTTATACCCTCGGAAACCCTGTACAGGGTCGCTATGGGTCGGAACCGACTCGATGGCACTTAACAACAACAACAAATTATCTATTTGGGAGTCCTGGTATGGTTCTGTGGGTTAATGTGCCAGACTGCAAATCCATTTGAACTGCAAGGTGGGCAGTTCAAGCTCACCAGCTGCTTCTCGGAAACCCTATACAGGGTCACTATGAGTCGGAATCGACTCAACGGCACTTAACAACAACAACAATCATCTATTTGAGTTCTGGTGTGGCACTGTGGGTAAATGCGCCAGACTGCAAAGACATGTGAACTGCAAGGTCGGCAATTCAAGCTCACCAGCTGCTCCTCGGAAACCCTATATAGAGTTACTATGGGTTGGAACTGGCTCGTTGGCACTGAACAACAATCAATCAATCAATCTATTTTGTCTTCTGCTGTTTCTGTGTCTTCAGTTATGCTGGATATTGTATTTATGTCATATCAGAGCCCATAATTGTGCCTAATTTTTCATTCATGATCTTTAGAGTTCTAGGTTTTATATTTAGTTCTTCAATTCATGTTGAGTCATTTTTGTATATGCTGTGAGATGTGGGTCTTGTTTTTTCTTCCCTGAATGGATTACCAGTTTTTCCAGCACCATGTTTTGGAAAGATCCCTTCCCCATTAATGTCTTTTGATCCTTTGTCAAAGATCAACTAAGTATGCTGTTTCTATTAGGTGCCAATGAGTCAGTTCCAACTTATGCACAACAGAATGAAACACTGGTACGTCCTGTGCCAACTCAACCATCATTGTTACACTTAAATTCACTGCTACTATCAATATGCTATTCTATCTCACTGGGAGTCTTCCTGTTTTTTACTGACCCTCCACTTTACTAAGCATGAAGTCCTTCTCCAAGCAATGTCCTTCCTGATAATATGTACAAAGCATGAAACATGAAATCTTACTATCTTGGATTCTAAGAAGCATTTTGGCTGTATTTCTTCCACCAGAGATTTGTATGTTCTTCTTTTCTAACATCATGACTCAAATGCATCAATTCTTCTACAGTCTTCATTATTCGTTGTTGAACTTCCATATGAATATAAGTCTGTTGAAAAATACCATGGCTTGGGTCAGACACACCTAGTCCTCAAACTGACATCTTTGCTCTTGAACATTTTAAAGAGGTCTTGTACTACAGATTTGCCCAATGCAATATGCTGTTTGATTACTTGACTGTTGTTTCCATGAGTGTTGATAGTGGATCCAAGCAAAATGAAAAGTCTTGACAAAGTCAACCTTTTCTCCATTTGTATGGATGTTACTTATTAGTTCAGTGGTGAGGATTTTTGTTTTCTTTACATTGAGGTGCAATCCATACCAAAGGCTGTGGTCTTTGATCTTCATTAGTAAGTATTTTAAGGCCTCTTTGCTTTCAGCATGCAAGGTTGTATAATCTGCATATCAAAGGTTGTTGATGATTCTTCCTCCAATCCTGATGCCATGTTCTTCTTCATATAATCCAACCTTTCTGATTATTTGCTCAGCATACAGACTGAATAAATAAGGTGAAAGAATATAACCTCGGCACACCCCTTTCCTGATTTTAAACCATTCAGTGTCTCCTTATTCTGTTCTAACAATTGCCTCTTAATCTATGTACAGGTTCCTCATGAGTGTTATTATGTGTTCTAGAATACCCATTCTCTGCAGTGTTTTCCATAGCTTGTCATGATCCACAGAATCGGCAGACTGTGAGTAGGCAATAAAGCAAATGAAATACCTTTCTGGTATTCTCTGCCTTCAGCCAAGATCCATTAGACATCAATAATGATATCCCTTGTTCTATGTCCTTGTCTGAATCTGGCTTGAACCCTTGGCAGTTCCCTGTTTGAAATTATATTTGGCAAAATTTTACTTGAATATAATGTTAACAATATTGTCCAATGATTTCTGCATTCCATTGGGTCACCTCTCTTTGGAATGGTCACAAATATAGATCTCTTCCAGTCAGTTGGCCAGATAGCTGTCTTCCAAATTTCTTGACATAGATGAGTGAGTATATCCAAAACTGCCTCAATTTGTTGAATGATTGCAATATTTATTCCATCAATTCCCAGTGCCTTGTTCTTTGCCAATGCCTTCAGTACACCTTGGCCCTCTTCCTTCAGTACCGTTGGCTTTGATCGTATGCTATCTCTTGAAATTGTTGAACATTGGCCATATGTTTTTGGTGCAGTGACTCTTGTGTATTCCTTCCATCTTCTTTTGATGTTTTTGGCATCCTTCAATATTTTTCCTATAGAATCCTTTGCTATTTCAAGTCAAGGCTAGATGTTTTCTTCAGTTCTTTGAGCTTGAGAAATGTTGCGTGTGTTCTTTCCTTTTAGACTTCTGTTTTGTGGCCTTTGCACATTTCATTATAATGCTTGACTTTGTCTTCTTAAGCTACACTTCAAAAATTTCTGTTTAGCTCTTTTACCCCCTCATTTATTCCATTGCTTTAGTATCTCTACACTAAAAAGCATGTTTCAGAGTCTCTTCTGACATCCATTTTGGTCTCTTCCTTCTTTCTTGCCTTCTTAATGACCTTTTGCATTCTTCCTGTTTAATATTCTTGACATTGTACCACAACTCTTCTGGTCTTCAGTCATTAGTGTCAAATGCACAAAATCTGTTCTTGAGATGATCTCTAAATTCAGATGGGATCTATTTAAAGTACTATTTTGGCTCTTGCGAACTTGTTTAATCTTCCTCAGCTTCAGCTTCAGCTTCAGCTTCAGCCTGGATTTGCCTAGGAACAACTGATGGTCTGTTCCACAGTCTGCTCCTGGCCTTATTTTGGCAGATGACATGGAGATTTTCCATCATCTCTTTCCAGAGATGTAGTCAATTTGACTTCTGTGTATTACATCTAGTTAATTCATGTACATATTCATCTTTTATGTTGTTTATAAAAAGGTATTTGCAATGAATAAATTATTGGTCTTGCAAAATTCTATCATGCAATCTCCAGCATCATTTCTATAACCAGGCAGTATTTTTCAATGACTGGTCATTCCTCTTTCTTTCCAATTGAGCTTAAATGGATGAATTTACTTCTGGGTTCTCAATTCTATTCCTTTGATCTATATGTCTTTCCTTGTACTGATTTTGAGCTGTTTTGATTACTGTAGCTGTATAGTAAGATTTCAGATCATAAAGTTAGAGGCCCCCTACTTTGTTCTTCTGTTTTGTAATGCTTTGCTTACCCAGGGTAACTTTCCTTTCCATATAAAGCTGGTGATCAGTTTTTCCATCTCTTAAAAGAATGTTGTGGGAAGCTGCATTGGGATTGAATTCTATCTGTAGATTCCTTTGGGTAGTATAGACACTTTCACAATGTTAAATTTTCACAATATATCAATGTTAAATAGTATATATATATTTTATAGGTATCTTCTGGATTCTTTAGTAGTCTTTTATAGTTTCCTTTGTATAGGTCTTTTGTTTCTCTTGGTAGATTTATTCCTATTTCACCTTTTGGGTGGATATTGCAAATGATATTGTTTTCTTGATTTCCTTATCAGAGTGCTTTTTCTTACTATAAAGGAATCCAACCGATTTTTGCATGTTGATCTTGTACCCTGCCACTTTTCTGAATCTTTTAATGACTTCCAATAATTTTCTTGCTGAATCACTGGGAATTTTCTAAGTATATAATCACATCATCTATAACTAGAAAGAATTTTGCTTCTTTTCTTGCTAATTTAGATGCCTTTAATTTCCCTTTTCTTATCTTATAGCTCTGGCTAAGATTTCCAGCACAACATTGAATATGAGTGGTCATGAAGAGTATCCTTGTCTGGTTCCTGAGCACAAGGAGAAAGGTTTCAGTTTATCTCCATTCAGAGTTATGTTGACTGTTGGTTTTGTCAATGTTCTCTTAATTGTGTTTTCTTCTATTCCTATTTTATAAAGTGATTTTATCAGGAATGGGTGATGGGTTTTGTCAAATGCCTTTTCTACATGGATGTATATGATCATAATTTTTTTTTCCTTTGTTTTATTTATGTGATGGATTATGTTGATTTTTTTTTTTTTTTTTTAAATATTGAACCATCCCTGCATACCTGATACAAATCCTACTTGATCATGATGGGTTTTTTTTGTTTTGTTTTTTAATGTTGTTGAATTGTATTGACTAGGCTTTTTGATTAGAATATTTACATCTATGTTGATGATGAGTGTTGGTCTAAAATTTTATTTTTAAGTGATGTATTTGCCTGATCTTAGTGTCAGGGTTATACTTGCTTCATAAAATGAATTTGGGAGCTATCTATCTTTTTCTATATTCTGGGAGTAAAACTGGTGTAAGTTCTTCTCTGAATGTATGGTAGAATTCAACAGTAAAGCCTTCTGGGTCCAGACTTATTTTTTGTTGGGAGTTTATAAATGACTTGATGAATTTCCTCTTTTGTTATATGTGTACAAGTTTTCTACTTCAATCTGTGTTAGTTTGGGTAGGCCAAGTGTTTCTAGAAATTGGTCTATTCTAGATTTTCAAATTTACCGCAGTACAATTATTCATGGTGGGGGTGGTTATGTGCCTTGGCACTGGTTCCGATTCATAACGACCCAGTGTAGGGTTTCCAAGGATGTTAATCTCTATGGGAACAGAAAGACTCATCTTTCTCCCATGGACTAGCTGGTAGTTTCAAACTGCTGACTCTGAGGTTTGTTACTGCTGTTGTTAGGTGCCATAAAGTCATTACTGACTCATAGCGACCCTATGCACACAAGAATGAAACACTGCCCAGTCCTGGGCCAACCTCACAATTGTTGCCACAACCTCACAATTGTTGCCCATTGATGCTGCCACTTTGCCAATCCATCTCGATGGGGGTCTTCCTTTTTCTCTGACTCTTCACCTTACCAAACATGATATCCTTCTCCAGTGACTGGTCCCTCCTGACAACATGTCTGAAGTGTGAGAGACAAAGTTTGGCCATCCTGGCCTCCAAGGAGCACTCTGGCTGTACTGCTTCAAACACAGATCTGTTGGTTCTTTTGGCAACCCAAAGCATTTTCAATATTCTCCTCCAACACCATAACTCAGATGTATCAATTCTTCTATGGTCTTCTTTACTCACTGTTCAGCTTTCGCATACATATGAGGTTATTGAAAATACCATAGCTTTGGTCAGGTGCACCTTAGTCTTCAAGCTGACATCTTTGCTCTTCAACACTTTAAAAAGGTCTTGCACAGCAGATTTACCTAATGCAATGCATCATTTGATTTCTTGACTGCTGCTTACATGAGTGTTGATAGTTGATATAAGAATGAAGTCCTTGACAATCTCAAACTTTTCTCCGTTGATAAGAATTTTGTCTATTGGTCCAGTGGTAAGGATTTTTGTTTTCTTTACATTGAGATGCAATCCATATTGAAGGCTGTGCTCTTTGATCTTCATTAGTAAATGTTTTAAGTCCTCTTCACTTTCAGCAAGCAAGGTTGCATCATCTGCATATCCCAGGTTGTTAATGAGTCTTCCTCCTATCTTGATGCGATGTTTTTCTTGATATAACCCAGCTTCTCGGATTATTTGCTCAGCATACAGGTTGAATAAGTATGGTGAAAGAATACAACCCTGTCACACACCTTTCTTAATTTTAAACCATTCAGTGTTCCCATGTTCTATTAGAACAACTGCCTCCTGGTCCATGTACAGATTTCTCATGAGCACAATCAAGTGTTCAGGAATACTCATACTTTGCAATGTTGTCCATAGCTTATCATGATTCATGCAATAGAAAGCCTTTGAGGTTAGCAGCCCCCAATTTGTAACCACTACACTGCCAGAGCTCCTTCAAATAGTCAGTAGTATTCTGTTAATATCTTTTTTATTTCCATTGATACTGTGGTGAACCCATATCACTTCTTATTTATGTTTTCAGCATTTTATTCTATACTTTTTATATTTGCCAATGGTTTGTTAATTTATTAATCCTTTTAAAGAACTTACTTCTTGCTTTGTTGATTCCTTGTGTTGTTTTTCTGTTTTCTATTTCATCATTTTTCTATTGTTTCTTTCCTTCTGGCAGCTATTGGCTTACTTTGCTGCTGTAGTTATAATTGGTGCAGATGTTGAATTAAGGTGCTAATTTTTGTTCTTTCTTCTTTTTGAATATATGTGTTTCTTGCTATAAATTGCCCTTTTGCTGTGCCCCAGAAATTTTGTATGTATTGTTTTCATTATCGTTTGAGTCAAGGAAATGTTTATTTCTTCTGTTATCCAGTAGCTTTAAGCAGGGTGCTATTCAGTTTCCATGTATTTGGTTTTTTCCTTGTTCTTCCTATTGTTGATTTTTTACTTTATAATGTTGTGATCTCAGAAGATATTTGTTATATATATATATATATTATTTATTAAGGTTTGCTTTTATAGCTTTACATAAAATTTATTCAGGAATGTTCCATGTGTATTGGAAAAGAGTATATATTGTGCTGCTGTGGGGCTGAGTGTTTTGTAAGTGTTTATGAGGTAAGTTGGCTGATTGTGTTGTTTAGTTCTTCTGTGTCTTTGTTACATTCTTTCTAATTGTTTTCTTCTTCATCTAAAGTGGTGCATCTTCCACTATTATTATGAAGTGATCTATTTCTTCAGTTCTATTAGAGTTTGATTTATGTATTCTGAGACTCTTTCATTGGGAACATGGATATTTATTTTGGTCTGTCCTTTTGTTAGGCTGGGTTCTCTAGAGAAGTAAAACTAATGAAATACAATTGGAAAGAGAGAGAGAAGTTTATATCAAGGAAATGGCTCACAGTTGTAGAGGTGGGAGAGTCCCAAGTCCATTTTAGATAAATGAAGATTGTCAGTCAGGCAGACAAGTGTAGCAGGCAGGCAGGTACACTGACAGGCAGGCAGGCAGATAATAGAGCAAGACACTGGCTCAGTTCCAGAGATAGGAGAATGAGTCAATTGCAAGATCCAGATCCAACAGAAAACAAGCAAGCCTTGTCTGAGTGTCCATTGTATTATAAACAGGCAACACCCATGAGAAAACATAATTTCAATTGATTGACTACTCATAGTCAATCATTATAGAGTTAGCTATGACTGCAAAGCCATGTGAACTGCAAGGTCAGTGGTTCAAGCTTACCAGCTGCTCCTCTGAAACCCTATACAGGGTCTCTATGGGTTGGAATCAACTCGATGGCACTTAACAACAACAGCAACAATACCGATCATATCCAATCATCATAGAATCAGCTACATTGTATTAGACCTCATCCTGGAGATAACCACATCTCAGTTTCCAAACCACTAGGAATCCTGGCCCAGTCAAGTTGACACAACACTTTAACTACCACAGTCCACTTGCTCCGTGGAGCTTTTAATCATGCTATAATATCTTTCTTTGTCTCTTATGCTGGTTTTTGCCATAAAGTCTATTTTATCAAAGGTAAATATTGCCTCTCCTGCTTATTTTTTATTACCCTTGGGCTAATTTTCTTTTTCCATCCTTTGATTTTTAGCACTCTAAGAGCTCTGGTAGCATAGTGGTTACGAATTGGGCTGCAAACTGCAAGGTCAGCAGTTCTAAACTACCAGCTGTTCCGTGGGAGAAAGATAAGGTTTTCTGCTCCCATAAAGATTTACAGCCTTGGAAACCCTACACTGGGTCGCTATGAGTAGGAACAAATTCCACAACACACAGCCACCACCATTTTTGTCTTTGTTAGCTGTGTCTTTTGAGTGCAGCATAGTGGAGGATCCTGTTTTATATCCATTCTGCTACTCTCTGTCTACTGACTGGTGCATTTAATCCACAGACATTCCATGTAATTATCAATAGGTATGAGTTAAATTGCTAACACATTTGATGTGTGTATTCTTTTGTGGTATTGCTGATGTCTTTGTTTTGTGTAATTTTTTGTGCAGAGTTCATTTTGTTTTTCTTTCATTTTGTGGGTTTTCTTTTAATTTTCTTCATTGCTGTTGTATTAACGCTTATTATATCTTTCTGACTTCCCTCTATTTTATTGCTGTGAAGTTACATTAATTTTCTATGAGTTATCTTGTTATTACTTTCTTCAAGTTGATTAGTACTGAGAGATTTATCTTTAAATTCACTAATTTGGGATTCCATTGATTCATATGTACTTCTTTGTCATTTCAATGTATTGTCCATTTCAGAAATCTTAGTATTGACCTTCTGAATTTCTTTTTGCAGGTTTTGTATTGTTTCAAATCTTCATATATTTTGTCTGTTTTCCTGATTTTTTTCAGTGTTTTCGTATTTTTCTGTGTTTTTCTTGCTTTCCTCAATCTCACCCTCAATCCATGAAAGTACCTAAAAATCACTCTTCTGAATTCTTTCACAGGTAGTCCCATTACCTTTTATTTCTACAGAAACATTTTCTGACTCTGCAACTTGAACATTTTTTGAGCCACTCTTCCTAGTCTCTTCATGTGAGCTGAAAGTGTCTGTTGTCTCTGAGACATTGTGATATTGTGATTATATTTAGCTGATGATTGTATGTTGGTATATACTTAGAGTCTCACCAACAGACTCTTTTTGGGTGTAATTCGAGAATGGAAGCATGTGCCCTGTTCTTGGCTCATCATTGATACTCAGCATGGATGTGGCTGGTGTTGGGTGCTGATATTGTCGCTTGCCCTGTGGGGGGATCTGCAGAGGATACAGTTGTTTGTGGACTGTGTGAGTGTAGCATCTGTCTCCTTTTGAGTGGAGCAAGGTAAGAAACAATAGGCACACACACACATAAAATAAAGCAGAGCAAACAAGCAAACAGTGACAAACAAGATAAAATGAAAGAGGATTTTTTTTAAAGGCAGCAACAAGAACAAAATATTATAATACCTAAGAAGAGAAAAGAGGGACAGTAAAATAGAGTTATAGAGGAGAAAATTAAGATGGAAAAAAACTAGGTAGATACATTATCTGACTGTCTACAACAAGGATAAGGAAGACCAAACAAAACACACACAGTACCTTTCCTCTGACACTCAGAGTTCCAGGAATATGGTTGATAATCTTGGAACCTTGAGTGTCAGAGGAAAGGTTGGGAGAAATTGGATTATACACGTACTGGGAGGAGAGACTAAGAAGGGGTGGCAAAGGAAAGAGATGACGCCTGGGCCCATTGGGATTCCATTTAAGGAGCATTTCCAGCCCTAAATGGAGTTCCTATGGGTGCAGGAATTGCCTATTGGGATCAAAGGGTTGCCAGGGCCTGAGTGGCCAGCCACTGAGGATCTTGCCAGTTCAAGACTGATCAGCCGGCTCTGTATATCTGGAGCAGAGCCCGCTCAAATCCAGGCACCAAGAGAACACAGTTGGTGTTCACCTCACTCTGGTGCAGCCCACAACCTCTCAATTGAATTCCTGGACAGCAGGGGACAGCGCTGGAGTGGATGAGGGTGGGACTAGCCACAGGACTGGTCACCAAGGAAACATGGAGAACAAGAAGGAAGCAGGCAGTTCCATTGTCAGTTCCTGGCAATCTCTGAAGCTGCTGGCAAAAGTTCAAGCTGGCCATAGTGTGTCTAGCTGGGAGACCCTTCACCAGCCTGTCTCCTTCACCACCCCTGCTCAGCCTTTCCTCCCAGAAAGTGTTCAATCCATTTCTCACAACATTTCCTCTGACACTCAGGGTTCCAGGATTATCTGTATGTGTTTTGTTTGGACTTCCTTATCCTTGTTGTAGAGGATCTGAGTAATGTATCTGCCTAGTCTGCCATCTTGGTTCCTCCCTCCTGTTTTCTTAATATGTTCAATATCTTCTTTCTAAGGCAGCACTTCAGAGCTATAAGAGAACACCATCTTAGATATTTCTTGTTTGACCCTGAACAAATTATTTTAAAACTTTATGCTTCCAGTTTTTTTTTTTTTTTTTTAATATTCTTTTTAAATGGAAATTGGAGTTAACTACTTTGGACAAAATAACATAATGATTTGAAATTGCCTAGGAAAGGCACTTCACAAGTGGTAGCTACAACTGTTGTTATTAACTTCCACTGAGAAATTATTTTTATATAAATTCCCAACCCCCTTTTGTGCCTAATAGTGTTGATATATAGTAGATACTCAGTAAATATTTGCTAATTGATATACTTTCAAGCTTCAAAGCAAAATGGAACTAGATCCACTAATGGTGTCATTTTGCAGAATGATTTTATAACCCCATTAGTTTGAGAGAGCTAAATGGAGCTAAAAATGTTCACGTCAGGAATTGGACTATCCAGGCCACTAAAACATTTGATTTTCTCCTTGTCTCCATCAAGTGCCAACATATGAGTGAATTCAACTCTACTCCATTTTGATGTCTGTCTTGATGTGAAACCCATTCTGGGAATGAGCTGGTGACATCCAAACCGTATCCTATTAACACATCTTCCTTTCAGAAGCTGCTGCTATTTTACAAAATGCCTTTGGATGCATTGCAGCGAAAATGCCTGTGACCAAGAAATCCGGGCTTTGATCAGAATTGTTTTCCTTACACTTCTCTTTAGGCACTGCAGGAAGTTTATTCTCAAAACAGACTGACACAGTTATCAATGCTTCTCGTAAAAATAGTGTTGAAATATTGCTTCTGCTATACTTGCATTTTTGGTCCCAAACACTGTTACTAAGGACAGCAAATGACATACACTCATGTCCTGGAAATAGCAAAGACCAACTCCCATCACCTTGCAGCTGAGGTTTTGACAGCTTCATATGAATTAGTTTATTTAAGAAAAAAATAAAAGCATCCAGTCTACTCTGACTCATGTGTGTCAGAGTAAAACTGTGTTCCATAGGGTTTTCAGTGGTTGATTTTTTTCAAAGCCAGGTCTTTTTTCTGAGGTGACTCTGGGTTGACTTGAACAACCAGCTGATTCTGTCAACTACTTGTGACTCCTTTCATTTATTTGTCAGGCTATGGATATCCCTGATCTGTGAAGCTGGTACTTCTTGCCCATCATCTGCAAGTTCCTCTCTGACCCAACCTCTAAGCCTTGCTCTGTCCCTATTGTTGTTAAGCGGGGTTGAGTCTATTCTGACTCTTAGCCTCCCTGAATAGGGTTTTCAATGATTGGCTGGTGGATTTGAACCACTAACCTTGTGGTTAGCAGGCCAATACTTATCCTACAGCACCACACCAGGATTCCACCTCTGTCCCTAGACAGGGAGAAATCAATTAGCATAATTCAGCATCAACTCAATCATCTTTCAATCCCCATCCTTGCAGCATTTATTGGATCAGATAGTTTGTTAAGCAAATAACCTACATTGTCTCATTTATTCCACTCAACACTCCTCTCATATATTAAGATAGGAGATAATTTTTTCCCATTTAACTCATGAGGAAAATAAAGCTGTTGCTGTTAGTTTCCACCAAATCAATTTCGACTCCTGGCACCTGATATGCGCAGAATAGAGTCACTGCATGAGTTTTCCAAGACAGATATTTTGGAAGCAGATTGCCAGACCTGTTTTCAAAGTTATCTCTCTTGTTGTTGTTGTTAAGTGCCGTCAAATCAGTTCCAACTCATAGCAACCCTGTATAGGGTTTCCTAGGAGCAGCTAGTGGGTTTGAACCACCAACCTTGTGGTCGAGTGCTTATCCTACAGTGCCACATTAGGGCATGTTAAGTGCCTGACATGGAAAATGGTCTCTATAAATAAGTTATCTCTAAGTAAGTTGAATTGTCAACCTTTCTGTTAGTAGTCCATATATGAAAGGAAGCAAGAGATAGGTTACCAGTGAAATGGGTACACAGAGCCATGGGACAAAATACAATGGCCAGTTTGGAAGTGGGAGGAACTGGTTTAATAAAAAGTATTAAAATTACAGTTTTGGAGAAGAATATCAAAAGTATCATGGACTGCCAGAAGAATAAACAAATCTGTATTGAAAGAAATACAACAAAAAAGACCCTTAGAAACAAGAGTGGCAAGACTTCATCTGTTGTACATTGGACACGTTGTCAACCATAACAACAATTGTGAGGATGACACAGGACTGGACAGTGTTTGATTCTGTTGTGCACAGGATTCATATGAGTCAGAACTGATCCAATGACACCTAATAACAATAGCAAATTGTTCAAAAGTTCCAAGAGAACCCAAGAATCAGTGTGTCTTTCCCAGCTAGGGTCAGCCAAACAAAGTTCCTTGTAGCAAGGCAGTCTTTGAGAGCTAGTATCAGGATCAGTCCTGCACTCCATAGATTCTAGTTGTTCAAATTGTGAACCAGGACATAATACCACCTCTGTGGTTTTCCTGCCAATAATATATAACCTGTATCTAATTATGAGGAAACAATAGAGAATCCCAATTGAGTGGCATTCTACAAAATAATTGGCTGTACTATCCAAAATTGTCCAAGTCAAGAAATATGAAAGCATCAGAGCAGTTGGTCCATATTACAAAATACTAATGGGACACCGGAGTTCTTGTGTGGCGCTGTAGAATATACACTGGACTGCTAACTAGGTCAGTGGTTCAAATGTTCCAGTTGCTCCTCAGAAACCCCATACAGGGTCATTATGGATTGAAACCATCTTGATAGCATGTAACAACAACAACAATGTGACACAACAACTAAATTCAATGATTGGATCTCAGACCATGGGGTTAAATGTGCTACAAAAGACATGACTGGAAAAATGATCAAACCTTGAAAATGGACTGTGGATTAGGTAATAAAATTGTTGCTGGTGTTGTTAGGTGCCGTCAAGTTGATTCTGACACATAATAAACCTATGCACACCAGAACAAAACACTGCACAGTCCTGTTCCAGCTTCATGATTGCTATGTTTCAGCCCATTGTTATTGCCTGTGTGGCAATCAATCTTATTGGCAGTCTTCCTCTCTTTCATTGGCCCTCCACTTTACCAAGGATGATATCCTTCTCCAAGGACTTGTCCCTCCTGCCAACATGTCCAAAATATTAAAGATATTTTGTCATCCTCACTTAATAATGTTAATAATATAATATAGCATATTATTATATATTAATGAAATAATGATATTGTACCAATGTTAAATTTCCTGATTATGATATAAATGTGAGAGAATGTGCTTGTTCCTAAGAAATGTACACTGAAGAATTTAGGGATCAAAGCCATGTTGTCAGCACACTACCAAATACTTCAGAAAAAAATGTATGCATACATACCAAGGGTAAGTCCAAAAGTATCGTTACAAAATCATAGAAACCTTTTTAAATGAAAATTTCAAAATGTGACACTATTATTTCTTACCATGTGGGTCTATTTGCTTCTAAAGGTGGTGTTTTCATCTCTAACTTTTCCCTGAAGAATTGTGTGCTCTTTAATGTACACCACATAAAAATGGCAATTATAGTACAACTATCACAACTGTAAAAGTAGAAGTTTTATAACAAAAATGGAGGTGTAGTTAATCTTAAAAGGAGCTCTGGTAGCGTAGTGATTATGAATCAGGCTGCTAACCTCAAGGTCAGTAGTTGGAAACTACCAGCTGCTCCGTGGGAGAAGGATGATGCTTTCTGCCACTGTAAAGATTTACCACCTCAGAAACCCTGTTCAGGGTCACTAAGAGTTGGAACTGACTCCACGGCACATAACCACCACCACAAATTAATCTTACAGTTCAGAAACAAAAAACCCTAAGACCATCAAGGGGAAAGAGCACAAATGGAATGTGGGACCCTATCCAGAGAAGCAGCGACACCAGAGATGGAGGCAGAGATGAGGATGTGGAGAGAGAGAGCAGCTGAGGACTCATGGAAAGAGAAGAACTGAGGGCTGGTGGTCAGGAGGCAGGCTTGCAAAATATGCCCTTTGGCTGTTTAAATTATTATCTATTCCTGAGTGTTTTTGTGCACATCCCCCACCCCCACCACCCCCCCCAAAAAAAAGAAAGAAAACAGAGGGAATGGAAGCAAATACTATTGAATGATGATACATGGAGGAGATTGTAATCATTGCAGTGAAATGATGGTGTAAAGCTGATGTTCTCCCATGTAAACTATCACTCAGTTCACAATAAAAAGTTTTGAAAATGTCAATTATAAAAATTGTGCTCCTTTTAAATGTTCTTTAAATTAGGAGAACAAAAATAACTCTGAAGGGGCAAAATCAGGACAGAAGAGTGGATGAGGTAAGACTTGTTTTTAAAATTCTTGTTGGACAACCCTTGCAACCATCCAAGAATGAGCAAGTACATGATCATGATATGAAAACAAAACAAACAAAAAAAAACTTGGCATAACTTATCTGGCCATTTTCTCAACAGTGAAAATTTCAATTTTCTTAAAGCCTCTTAAAAATAAGCTCCCTTGATCATTCTGTGTCCTTTGTGAAAAGTGATAAAAATTACCTCTTTGGAATCCCCAAAAGAGGAAGACCCCCTACAAGATGTATTGGTATAGTGGCAGCAGCAGTGGGCTCAAGCATAGCAACAATTGTGAGGATGGTTCAGTGTTTTATTTTGTTGTGTATAGAGTCTCTATGAATCAGTGGCACCTGCAGACAACAATGAGGATATTGCTTACCCCTGACATCATCCTCCTTTCAGAATATCAATCTGTATTTTATTCTCTCCTTGAAAATGTTTATGTTCCCATTTTCACCTTATACCCCAGAACTCAGTTTTATTTCCTCTTAGACTGAGAGTTTTTTATTCTTTGTTGTACCTTCAGTACTAAGTCTGACAAATAGTAGTGCTACGGAAATTTTTGAATGAATGCGTGCATGGATAAATGAATGAGTAAATGAATGTTGAATGAATGAATTCAACCCATGTTTTCAACATCCCTGGTATATTTATGGCTGTGTGAATATACTGCTGGAATCTCAGAAAGCGCAAGACATAATTTAGGTTTGTGCAGACACTGGTCTCTCACCAGTAGAGAGAAAATGAGTTGGTCAGAAGAGAATTCTAACACATAGGTATCCAGTCTCTAATACAACATCACTAAAAGGAGCTCTGGTAGCATAGTGGTTACAAATTAGGCTGTGAACCACAAGGTCAGCAGTTCGAAACTACCAGCTGTTCCATGGGAGAAAGATGAGGCGTTCTGCTCCCGTAAAGACTTACAGCCTCGGAAACCCTGTACAGAGTCTGTGTACACCACTAATGCACTAGAAAGTAGTTTTCTTAAAATTCTTAGCAGATGTATGCATTGGCAATGGCATTATTACCCTGGAAAGCACTGTTATAGTAACAATCCATTGGTATTGTCCTCTGACTACATGATGTGTGGGTGTTAAGAAAATACAATAAATAACAAAAGATAATCTTGGCCACACAATGGTTCAGTCACAGTTAACTAGGGAATAAAAGAAAAAGGCCAAAGAGATAGATACTGGAGTGGGCTTGTTTGAAAGCAGGTGACATTGTTATCCAAATGCAATTATTCCTTGAAGAGATAGTGTTTTCCCTGAGCTCTGGCAGGTCCAGGTGAGAAGCAAACAGCACAGAGCATGAGAAGAGGGACTGAAAGGAATGTAGAGCTTTGGTTGGTAGGTGTGAACTCCCTTCTTGCCTTTAAGTACACAATAAGGAATATATTTCTAATGAGCAGCATCTATCCAAGAAGTAAACAACAAATCAAGCCAAAGCCATTACTTTCAGATCAATTCTGACTCATAGAGACCCTATAGGGCAGAGTAGAACTTCCCATAGGATTTCTGAGACTGTAAGAAGTAAAGCAAATGTAAAAGCACCTACACCACAGCCTCCCCAATGTCTTCAGTGAGAGAGTATTTGTGGTTAACAAACTCAAGTATCCATGGGCTAAGAAAGGCTGGTTAGACGCTAGGTTTTTCAATATAGACAAGGGCAGCTACCGCAGTACTTGCAGAAGAAATGTTTTATTTTAACTCAGCATGGGACTTTTTAAGAATTCCCTCAAGAACAGGCTTTTGCCAAAAACTGGAGTTTAATTTAATGAGGGTGAATAGTTTAAGAAAGAAATATAAAAGAAAAGTCCTAAAACTACAGAAGCTACTTAAAGCAGGAGCCTGTGCCCAACTAACTGAAAAATACTAACCATGTAAGGAAACAGATTCAGATCATTTTGAGGTTCTGAACCTCTGTAGGGGCTGCCAGTGAGCAACTCATCAGCCTGCTGTGTACACAGGAAGCTCCTCAAGTGTGCAAAGTAAAGAACTATTGTCTTAGTCAGAGTTCTCTAGTGAAACAGAGAAATAGAACCAGTGATGGATATAGATATTTGTTTATTGAGAGAGAGATTGGCTTCAATGGATTGACTAAAGCAATTTGGGGTGTTGGCAATAGTCCAAGATTTGTAGGTCAAATGGCAGTCTGGAGACTCCTTCTAATTCACAGATGGTGAGTGATTGACAAATCCAAAATAAGTAGGTTAGGCAATGGAAAAAGTGTAAAGTTGAGAGAGAGAATTCTGAAGTACTCACTCTGATGGCAGGCCATACCCTAAGGAAATCCCCCTTTCAATTGATTGATTTCATGGTATTACTTTATAGAGGGGATAGGGGCTCAGTGGCTCCTTACAAATAAGCACTTGACTTTGAACCACAATCTCCTTGGTTCAAGTCTGCTAGCCACTCCACCGGAAAAATTTTAGGCTTTCTACTCCCATGGATAATTAAAGCTTCAGAAACATCACTCAGGGTCACTGAGTAGAAACCAACTCCATGACAACACCCAGGTGATGGGGATCACATTACACTTCCTTACATTATGGAACAGCAATAGGAGCACTGATGGTACAGTGGTTAAATGTTCACCTGCTAACAGAAAGATGAACAACTGGAACCCATCCAGCAGTTCCATGGAAGCATGACCTGGTGATCTAATCCCATAAAGACTACAGAAAATCCTGTGAGGCAGTTTTATTCTGAAATCTCCTTGACAACACTTAACAACAACAACATGGAACAGCAACTAGTCTGGTGGGAATCATAGATTAACCAAATTGACACATAAAATAAACCATTGCTTGAGGGTATTTAAAAAGTTAATCGTTGTGATGCTTTAGGATAAGCGCTGGGCCACAAAGTCAGTTTGAACTGCAATGTTGGCAATTCAAATTCACCAGCAGAAACTCAGAAACCTTATACAGGGTCACTATGAGTCAGAACAGCACTGAACAACAACATTCACCAAAGGGAGTCCTGGTGTGGTTCTGTTGGATAAACACAGTACCGCAAGGTCAGTTTGAACTGCAAGGTCGGCAATTCAAACTCACCAGCAGCTCCTTGGAAAGCCTACACAGAGCCACTATGACTCAACAACACTTAACAACAATAACATTCACCAGATAGGGCTCCTGGTGTAGTGCTGTAGTATCAGCACTGGACTGTGAACCATAAAGTTGGCAGTTCAAACCCACCAGAAGTTCCTTGGAAACCCTATACAGGGTCGCTATGAGTTGGATTTGACTCAGCGACACTTAACAACAACAATATAGTTGCCAGATAAGGAGTCTTGGTGACACAATGTTTAGGTTCTTTGCTGCTTACCAAAAGGTCAATGGTTTGAACCCACCCAAGGAGCTCTGGTTACAAATCGGGCTGCTAACCTCAAAATCGGCAGTTTGAAACTACCAACTGTTCTACTAGAGAAAGATGAGGATTTCTGCTCCCATAAAGATTTGCAGCCTTGGAAACCCTGTGCAGGGTAACTATGAGTTGAAACTGACTCCATGGTACTTAACAACAACAACAACAATAGCTCCATGGACGAAAAAACATCTGGCAATCAACTGTTGTAAATATTACAGCCTAAAAACCTGATGGGGCGATTCTATTCTGTCATATAGGGTCACCATGGGTTGAAATTAATAGTACACAATAACAACAATGTTCCAGATAAGGCATTGTTGTTCAGTGGTAGGAGACCCAGGTTCGATTTCCAGCCCAGACCATTCATGTACAGACACCAGCCATCTGCCAATGGAAGCATGCATGTAGCTATGATGCTCAACAATTTTCAGTGGATCTTCCAGACAAAGACAAACAAGGAAGAAATATCTAGGAATATATTTCCAAATATCAACCAATGAAAACAACCTAAAAACAAACAAACAAACAAACAAAAAAACCAATTATGCAACCAACCGTGGAACTGGCAGAGGATCAGACAGTGCTATATTTTATTTCATTCCACTATGCACCGGGGCCACCATGAGCCAGGGCTGACTCAACAGCAGCTAACAACAACAGCAACAATTACAACATGTACCAACAACTCTATTTGAGACCGTGAGGTAGGTTAACACAGCCTTCATTATGCAGGTACAAAGACAGAGAAAGACTGAAGTGACCTGCCAAGAGCCTCTACATTTCAGAATGATACCTATCTCCCAACTAGGGTGAGGCCATAGGGCAATCTCTGTTTATTGAACAATAAAGAAACATTTATTCTCTGTATCTCAGGGTTCGTTCTGACTTATAGATGCCTGCTGTGAATCTTCATCACCTGTCTTCTTTTGCTTCTGTCAACCTCTTAAAGATTTATCACTTTAATCTCTTCCTCAAAGCCCACCTTCACTCAGAATGTTCCTTCAGTTCCTATAAGGTCCTGTCAGAGCAGCAGAGACCCCATGCACCCAACTCCATTGCCCAGTCCTGGCTTCCAGAGCACCAACCAAGAGAATGCAGGCTCTTCCTGGTTCCCAGAAAAGCAAGAATTTAATTTCAGATGTCTAATTCCAAAACCCAGGCTCTTTCTCTGGTATCATGCAGTTTCTGAAGATGGGGGGGGGGAGGGGGTGCTTTGTTTTTACAGGCATAGAACAAATAAAAATTCTAAGTCAGCCATGAAGTCCTGGTGTGGCACAGTAGGATAAGCACTCAATCACAAGGTCAATTTAAAGCAAAAGGCCAGCGATTCAAACTCACCAGCCACTTCTTGGAAACCCTATACAGGATTGCTGTGGGTCAGAATCGAATTGACAGTTCTTAACAACAACAGCAAGTCAGTTATACATGATGTAGATTCTAATAGAAGTAAAACCTTATATTTGGACTCCACCGATTTCAAATGTGTGATTATTCTAATGATGGCATGCCAGAAAATTACCTTAGTCACCCTTTCTGAAGAAAAAATTTGTTCAATAAATAAATCATATAAACAGAATTAAAGTGTAGGGACGTAAAGGGGTTAGGAAAGGCTCAACTTGTTTTACTGGTGACGGCAATCTAGAAGTGGCCAAAGTAGAACTGAATCAATAAAAGAACTTACATTGGGATCTGATAATATCATAGAAAGAGGAATGAAAGGAAAGAAAATTAGAAGCAACTTCTTATTTCACAGGGCAAGCAGTTTTCAAATATTGTATATTACTGAGTCTTCATTTTCAGATATTCAGTCCCTTAATATCCACACTTCCTGTTGAACTGAGAGCTCTGTTATAGATACTCACATGTTATACTGTGCCTGACACATAATAATTATCTACTAAATGCATGGATTAAGTCCTTGGGTGGCACTGTAGGATAAGCTCTGGACTCCTAATCACAAGGTCAGTAGTTCAAACTCACCAACTGCTCCTCAGAACCCTGTAAAGGGTTGCTATGAGTCGAAACCAACTTGACAGCACTGAACAACAATACGTGTATGGATTAATAAATACATTAGGATTTTAAATGATGTGCTAGTTACTTAAGGAACCATGGCATCACCATGATGAAGCACTTGGCTACTGACTGAAAGAGAGGAAGATGCAACGGTCTGCGTCTATAAAGATTTTCAGCATTGGAAACTCTAGCAGCAGTTCTGTTGTGTCCTATAGGGCTACTGTGAATCAAAATCAACTGGAGAGAAACCAGTTGGGTTTTTTTGTTTGCTTGTTTTGGTACTGTTGTTGTGAAGTGCCGTCCAATCATTTCCAACTCATAGCAACCCTGTATAGGGTTTCCAAAGAACATCTGGTGGCTTTGAACTGCCGACCTTGTGGTTTGCAGTCCAGTGCTGATCCCATAGTACCACGCCAGTTTGGGTACTAGCTAATTATAATGTTTGTGTGATAACCTTTCTCTATAAATGTCACCAGGCTGTAAGCTTCTTGAGGTCAGGACCCATTTTTGTTTTATTTACCTCCACAGAGTCAGACAAAGTTATTTGATAAGATGAAAGCTATTTGTTATGGATGATAAACCCTAATGACTCAGTCTGGCATCATGATACTTAACATTCTGACCCAATCCAACCTCACTAACATAATTTCCCATTAGCCTGTTATTCAAATACTGCACTTTGCTCCATCCAAATTATTCTTTTTGTTAGTACCCAAGTATATCACAGACATGTACACTGCATGCTTTTGAAGCTCTGTGTCCTAATTTAAAAGGCCATTTCCCTGTGTTCTGTCTAGCAAAGTCTTCCCCTTCAAATTTCATCTCCATTAGCTTCCCTGGAACACTCCTCTGAACACCTGTGCAGCTAAGATCTTTTTAGCACTTAATTTAAACTGACCTCTTCATTTCACTTCTTTTTAGGAAGTCTGATTTTCTCAATGCCATTGAGGGAAATGTGGCAGCAAAAAGCATGCCTTTTACTTCTTTATATATGCCTTATGCTTCTTTATATATATGACCATGACTGAAGTAGTACCAAGCAAACAGTAAAACCAATAATGTTGTAGTATTGGAAATGATGAAAATAATACTTTATGATTCTGAAGAGGTATAACTAGAAATCTATAGGAATTTATTTGCAATGCTGCACATTATTTTTAAATGTACTTTTGTTAGATTTCCATTTTTTCTTTTCAAGTTGCAGACTCTCAATGACAACAGAGGATGTCCTGTTCACTCTCTTCTCTGTGGCTGAGTAATCAGACATATTGGTGTGTCTGCTTCTCTGCTCTCAGGAACTTATCCTCTAAGCTGCAGATTCTAATTTTTGTTAAAGCTACAAATCAAACCCATGAATTTTCCTACTCACAGTCTATTGTTCTAAAAACTGCTTTAAGAGTCAAATGATGCTATATCATTAATCTTTAAATAAGCTAGGATACAATGAAAACTTGGAGGAAAGAAGATATAAAATATTCATCCTTATAATGTTGTTGTTGTTAAGTGCTGACAAGTCAGTTTTGACTCATAGCAACCCTGGATAGGGTTTCCAAGGAGCAGTTGGTGAGCTTGAACCGCTAACCTCGCAGTTCAAACTGATCTTGCAGCACAGTGCATTAACCCACAGCATCATGCCAGGACTCCTTATGAAATGCTCAATAAAAAGAGAAAGCAAACTCCAAAGGTGGCAAGTAAACTCCTAGAAAGTGAAGTAGAGAACTGAAGGGTAAACCTTGTATGAGTCAAATTCTTTCGTTTCCCGAGAAATGTAATTTAAACAAGTCTAGTCAGTATGGAAGACTTTTGGGTCCATTATAAAACCATAGATACAGCACAGATAGCTGATCTAAGTCAGCCTATTCCAGGACTAAATGCTGCCTAGGTTCTTGCCATCTTTCACCTTCAATTATTTTTCATTGTGAGTTTTACCATAAGGCTAGATCCAGGGCCAAAGGGTCTTGTCTTTTCATCTTTACTACTGGGGTACAATATAGTCTCTTTCCTTGTAAATCCCATAGAAAAATTTTAATTGGCCTTGTTTGAATCATGTGACCATGCCTGTGGTTAGATAGAGTTTCACTGAAGATGAAACAGAAAAAATCCATTGATGTTAGCTACATAATTGAAGAAGAGAAAAGTTTTCCTGTTGTGAGTTGTTGGCTAGGATGAAAGAAAAAGCTTTATGATGGTGAATTATTTTCTTTCTTGTATGTTGTTGTTGTTAAGTGCTGTCAAGTCGGTTCCAACTCATAGCAGCTGGTGAGCTTGAACTGACAACCTTGGTGTTAGCAATCCAGTGCTTATACTACAGCACCATACCAGGACCTCTTTCTTATAATGTATCCCTATAAAGACATTTTGCTATAATATGTGGATAAAACTCAAATGAATATCTACTCTCATTGGAGTCCTGGTGTGGCTCTGTGAGTTAATGAGCCAGACTGCAAAGCCATTTCAACTGCAAGGTCAGCTGTTCAAGGTCACCAGCTGCTCCTGGGAAATCCTATTCAGGGTCGCTGACTCTGATGGCACTTAAGAACAACAACCCTCATTAAGGACCTCTGGTAGCATAGTGGTTACAAATCCGGCTGCAAACCGCAAAGTCAGCAGTTTGAAACTACCAGCTGTTTCGTGGGAGAAAGATGAGGCTTTCTGCTCCCATAAAGATTTACAGGCTCAGAAACCCTGTAAATGTCAGGGTCGCTATGAGTCAGAACCGACTCCATGGCACATAACAACAACAATAACCCTCATTAAGGAGTTCTGGTAGCATAGTGGTTATGAATCGGGCTGCTAATCTCAAGGTCACCAATTCGAACTACGAGCTGTTCCAACAGAAGAAAGATGAGGCTTTCTGCTCCCATAAAGATTTATAGCCTCAGAAACCCTATAAGGAGTTGCTATGAGTCGGAACCAACTCCACAGCACATAACCACTACCACCACATAACCCTCATTGGACTTATGGTGTGGAGCTGTAGAATCAAAACTGGACTACAAACCATAAGGTAGGCAGTTCAAATCTACCAGCTGCTCCTTGGAAATGCTATACAGAGTCACTATGAGTCAGAACCAACTTGAGGGCACTTAACCACAATAACAACATAACCCTTATCACATTGTACTGTAATTTACTGTGCACAAGACTGTTCTCTTAATGGCAATTGAGCTCCATATATTCAGGAAAACAGGATATCTTTATTTACTCCTAAGAGGCCAAAACTACTACTAACATATATAGATGGTTCTCTGCAAACATTTTGGTAAGGAGTAGAAAGTGAGAGAAGAAAGAAAAGGATCCCTGCAGTCAAATTTTTCACCTTCCAATGAAAGCCCAGTCATGATGCAAGCAACTAGAACTAGTACAGAATTTGGGGTTAAAAAAAAACAAAACATGCCATTGAGTTGCTTCAGATGCATAGCTACCTTGTAAGACAGAGTAGAACTGCCCCATAGAGTTTCCAAGGATGTGATCTTTATGGAAACAGATTGCCACATTTTCTCCTTTGTATTGACTGATAGGTAAAAACTACTGACCTTTCAGTTAACAGCAAAGCAATGAACTCTTGTGCCACCACGGATCCTTTTCAATACAGTGTAATCAGGGTCAACTGATTGGAAGAGATCTATATTTGTACCCATTGCAAAGAGAGGTGACCCAATGGAATGCAAAAATCATTGGACAATATCATCAATATCACATGCAAGTAAAATTTTGCTACAGATAATTCAAAAATGGTTTCATCAGTCTTTTGGCAGGGAACAGGGGTTCAAATTCAGTGAATACAGAAAAAAAAGTCTATCAATGATGACACCAGTTGGCTCTTGGCTAAAAGCAGAGAACACCAGAAAGATTTTTACTTATGCTTAATTGTGTATGTAAAGGCCTTCAACTGTGTAGATCATGACAAGCTGTGAATAACATTATGAAGAATGGATATTTTAGAACACTTGATTGTGCTCATGGGGAACCTGCACATAGACCAGAAGGCAGTCATTCAAACAGAGCAGGGGGACTCTGAATGGTTTAAATCAGAAAAGGTGTTCACTGGAGTTGTATTCTCCACCAAACTTATCCAATCTGGTGGTAGTGGTGGTGGTTGTGTGCCATGGAGTCAGTTCTAACTGATAGCAACCCTGTGTAGGGTTTCCAAGGCTATAAGTCTTTACAGGAGCAGAAAGCCTCATCTTTCTCCCACAGAACAGCTGGTAGTTTCAAATTGCTGACCATGAGGTTGGCAGCCCAACTCATAACCACTGTGCTACCAGAGTTCCTTTTTGTTGTTGTTGTTATGTGTCATAAAGTTGATGCTGACTCATAGCAACAATAGAATGAAATACTGCCCAGTCCTGTGCCATCCTCACAATTGTTACACATGAGTCCATTGATGCTGCCACTGTGCCAATCCACCTTGTTGATGGTTGTCTTAGCTTGGGTTTTCTAGAGAAGCAAAACCAGTGAAGCATATATATGTAAAGAGTTGGTTTTGTGTTTGTTTGTTTTTTATCGAGGAAATGGTTTACAATTGTAGAGTTCCAGATCTCCAACAAAAGAGATCTCCATGTGTCCATTATATTGGGAGCAGGTCACATGTGCGCCCCAAGAAAGCATCCCTTCAACTGATTGACTGCTCATAGCTAGTCATCGCAGTTAACTGTGATTTTATCACCATGGGAATAAACACATCTGAACGGCTAAATTTCTGGAAATTCTGGCCTAATCAAGTTGATAGAATACCTTATTACAGTCTACTCTTGTCAACTTGACACCTATAAACTATACGCATAATCCCTAAATAAAGAAAATTGTAATGTCATGCTTGCACCTAACATGATATAGCTAAATGCACTGGCCCTATTTTTATCTTATATGAACATCACAAATAAAGAAAGCAAAAATATTTGATATGCACATAAAAACAAAAATATATATAATTATTTAAATGTCCAAAGGGCACATTCTGCAAGCCTCCTGCCTGTAGTCACACAGCCTTACTCAGTCCATGGTCCTAGAGTCCCAAGCTGCTCCATCTCTCCCTGCCACCAATTCTGCTGTCATCTCTGCTGTCATTGCCTCTCCAGCCAGGGATTCCATGCTCTACTCATGCTTTTCTTACTTCATGGTCCTAGGATTCTTTGTTCCTGTAAATGAAAGATTAACA
>NW_006409056.1:70484-92485 GCF_000296735.1 Chrysochloris asiatica | reverse complement strand
TCAACATACTGTTGCAGATGTTTTTTATTTATCTTTTGCAAAACTTTACTTTTACTATTTATCTTTTGTGTATGATGTTAATGATATTGTCATATGATTTCTGAAATCTGTTGGTTCACCTCTCTTTGGAATGGGTACAAATATGGATCTCTTCAAATCAGTTGGCCAAGTAGCTATACTCCAAATTCCTTGACAGATAACTGAGCACTTCCAGGTCTGTATCAATTTGTTGAATAATTTCAATTTGCATTCTGTTAATTCACTGAGCCTAGTTCTTTTCCAATGCTTTCAGTACAACTTAGACTTCTTCCTTCAGTACCAATGGATCTTGAACATATGCTACCTCATGAAATGGTTGAATATTCGTCATTTCTTTTTGATACAGTAACTCTTTGTATTCTTGCCATCTTCTTTTGATGTTTTTGCATCATCCAATATTTTGTCTATTATCCTTCACAATTGTAAATTGAAATTTGACTTTTTTTCTTCAGTTCCCTCAACTTGAGAAATACTGAGCATGTTCTTCCCTTTTGGTTTTCTAACTCCAGGTGTTTACACATTTCATTATAATATTTGATTTTGTCTTCTTAAGCTGCCCTTTGAAATTTTCAGTTTAGCTCTTTTACCTCCTCACTTCTTCCTTTTGCCTTAGTGTTTCCACACTAGAAAGTAAGTTTCAGAGTATCTTCTGATATCTATTTTGGTCTTTTCCTTCTTTCTTGCCTTCTTAATGAACTTTTGTCATCTTCCTTTATGATGTTATAGATATCATACTGCAACTTTTCTGATTTTTGGTCATTACTGTCTAATGAATCAAATCTATTCTAGAGATGATCTCTAAATTCAGGTGGGATATGTTCAAAGCCAATCTGTATGCTGAACAAATAATCTGAGAAGCTGGATTATATGATGAAGGATGTGGCATCATGATTAGAGGAAGACTCATTAATAAACTATGATATGCAGATGATACAATCTGTCTTGCTGAAAGTGCAGAGGACTTAAAATGCCTACTGATGAAGATGGAAGAACACAGTCTTTGATATGGGTTGCACCTCAATGCTTAAAAAAAAAAAATCCTCACCATTGGACCAATAAATAACATCATGATAAATGGAGAAAATATTGAAGTTGCCAAAGACTTTATTTTGCTTGGATTCACTATCATCACTCATGGAAGCAACAATCAAGAAAACAAATGATGTATTGCATTAGACAAATCTGATGCCCAAGATGTCTTTAAAGTGTTCAAAAGAAAAGTTTGAGGGATAAGGTGCACCTGACCCAAGCCATGGTATTTTCAGTAGTCTCATATGTATGTGAACATTTGACAATAAATAAGGAAGACTGTAGAAGAATTGACGCATTTGAGTTATAGTGTTGGAGAAGAATATTAAAAGTACCATAGACTGCCAGAAGAACAAACAAATCTATCTTGGAAGAAGTACAGCCAGAATGCTCTTTAGAAGCCAAGATAGTCGTGCTTCATCTCTCAGACTTCAAACATATTATCAAGAGGACCAGTCCCTAGGGAAAGAATAGTCAGCAAAATAAGAAGCAGACCCCCAGTGAGATGGATTGTCATAGTGGCAGCAACAGTGGGCTCAAGCATAACATTGTAAGGAATCTCAGGACCAGGCAATGTTTTGTTCTTTTGTTCATATATCCCTGTTAGTTGGAACCGACTTGATAGCACCTAACAATAACAAATAGTTTTCATTAGAAATGAAAAGTGTAAACTGTACCTATCTCCTTTGTAATGTGACTTTGTCACTCATCCCATCAAGGGATGCTTTCAGCAATCGAATCTCTATGAATCTCAGTTGTCCTCTGACTTAATCTATAGAATATGATAGAAGTGATGGTGTATTAGTTTGAGGCAAAGCTTCAGGGGTTTGGCTCTCATATCCTCTCTTACTTCTTTGTCTACACTGTGAAAATATCCTGAGAACTTGCCTGGAATAGACTGTAAGTTTATAAGAGACCAGATTTGTTGCCAGCATACACAAGTGCTGAATCCTTAGCCTGGAGTGGATACACCCTGGAGCCATTAAGTCAGTCAACCTAGCATTCCTATGAAACAAGTCAGCAAAGCCATATAATGTTGTCATGACTTGTGATCTAATTTGATGACTAGTAACCCCCTTCTGATTGGGTTCATTTTTGCTGTCCTTTGTGTCTCTCTTAGTAATATTGTCCAGGCAGTTATACTGTTAAAAGTAGTAAATGCTGTCAGATAAAAATATCCTGAACATAGTAATGCATTGATTTTATGATTCGATATATTGATATAGCATTCAACAGTTTACAAAGTATTTTTATATCCATTATCAGCATAGATACATAAGACATAGGAAATGCTAAAGGTTGTAAAATGGAACTAATGAAAAACAATTTTTAAGACAAGGAAGTTTGCAATGAGACTAGAAGTAGATGATGCTTGGCTACCATTATTTGAACATTTTGAACAAAGATTCTATAGATTAATCCTGATCAAATATGGGGAGCAGTGCAGAACAGAATTTTAAAATCCCATTGGAATTTAGACTTACAATTTGGTGAACCCCTAAAAATATTGTCTTGAGATAATCTTTCAACTTTAAACTGTAAACCAAAACTATCCCCTGAAGTATTCTTTGAAACAAACAATCGTTTAGCTTAATTAGCAAAGTATGTCTGCTTCAGCTTTTTTCTATTTTAAAGAATTACCTATGTGAGATTAAATTGACAATAGCAACTGGAATGTTAGATGAGAAGTTTAGGGGGCAGTGAGTTTAAGTTAATGGAATAATTTGGAAAAGGATAATGAGAATGGTTGCACAATTTAATGAATATAGTCAATGTCACTAAATTTTACATGTAGAAATTGTTGAAATGATGTGTATTTTCACCGAAATTTTAAAAACAGTGAAAGTCACCATTAAGTTATTTTTAAAAAGAATTATGTAAGAGAAAAGAGTAAAGAAAGAATAAAAGGAAATTGTAGCTTAGAAACCTAAAAGCATATGCTAAGGAAAATATTTCTGTGGAAAGTTCTGTGAACGTAAGGAACAAGTCTGAGTTGGATGTGGAGATGGATAGTGGATAGATGACGATTACAGATGATATAAAGAAAATATATGCGTGGATTCCTTGAGTGAAAGAGCAAAACCATATCATTGGAAGATGAATTCAAGGGAAAATGTCTTTAAAGTTGTAGGTTAAAGTGTGTTAAATACTTTAACTTATAGTTGTTCATATTTGTTTGAAACACATTGTTTTCTAACTCTGTACCATTTTTTCTTGGAAAAGGGTGTGCTGATGAGAGAAAAAAGAGAAGCAGTAGATAGTGCAGAAGAGGAAAGGTGAGAGGAAAGCCACCCAAGGGCTCTTCTATAAACTGTCCCATGAGTTGTGTCATCAGGTTGGGCTGCTAATTCAATGTGAGTTCTGGGAACAAAAGGGTGGAAATCTATGTTAGATTTTTATCTTAGGAAGCATGTGGTGATGTGGGATGAAAAAGCAAAAGCAACCCTGAAATGCTCACAGTCAGGCTCTCTGAGATGACAAAAGGTTTAGGCAGATGTGGCAAAAGTTTTAACAGCTCTACCACAGTTAGTTGGCATGATGATGGAACACTCCCGGCAGCTGTGCCTAGGTTAAAGGCAAGTATTAAATATGTACATGGGATTAAATGGTCTGATCACAGCAAGCACAATCTTTCAATTGCTCAGGAATACCAGAGCAGTGGTATTTATTAAACATAAGCAGAGTCTCTGATAGAGGACCAATCTCTGTGAAAACATTAAGACCCCATGTGAAAAAATATTAAAGGCATAGAATGAAAGGGAGGCCATGTCTGGAAAGCCATAGACACCAAGTTGTCAGGCTGAATGTTGACTTTCTGTTCACTGTGAACAGAGGAGGAAGCTACTTCTAGGATAAGATATTGCATTAACCTTTTCATTCCTGGGAATTTTTCCCACAGAGTCAGCCCTCAAATGAAGCCCTAGATGAATGGCAAAGGATGAGACATTTACTAGATTGAAGAGTGTGAAAAGAGATTGGAAATAGATGCTGGTAGAAAGCAGTAACAGACACAATCCACTCATTCCAGCATCTTTGCCAATCAGATGCATTCATAAAAATTGTTAAGCTGCTACAGGATTTCTGGAAAGGTGGCAGACTAGGCAAACAAGCTACACAGACCTTCTACAACAAAGATGACAGACCAAATAAACTGATACAAATGATAATCCTGAAATTCTGAGCTTCAGAGGAAATAGAGAAAAGTGGACTGAATATTGACTAGGAGACAAATCTGAACAGGTGAGAAAGGAGAAAGATGGGTAAAGATAGTTGGCCTGACAACATAGCCATATTGAACTTTTGAAAACAACATTGGATCCGAGTGGCATAGAGGCACACTAGTGACTGGAGATGAGAAAGAAACTGTGTCTGTACAGTCCGGTCACAACTGTACCCTCTGTAGCCCCATCCACTGGGCAAGAGCCAATACCAGGTCCTATACCACAAAATCAACTGCAGACGGCAGCAAACACTAGCCAAGTTCACCCTAACAGATCTGCATAAATAGTGAACTGTACACATGTTTCCATTCTCTAATCAAACCCACCAGGAGGCAAGTGGGAAGCAACTTTGAGCACATTATCAATTAAATGTTGCTGTTGTTGTTATGTGCCATGGAGCTGGTTCCAACTCATAGTGACCCTGTGCAGGGTTTCCGAGACTGTAAATCTTTATGGGAGCAGAAAGCCTCATATTTCTCCCGTGGAACAGTTGGTGACCCTGAGGACTAATCATCAATTAAATACTAATACAATGACACCTGGTGTAGCACTGCGAGCTAATGTGCTAGACTGCAAGGTTGCTGGTTCAAACTCACCAGCCACTCCTTGGAAACCTTATATAGTGTTGCTATGGGTGGCAACTGACTTGATGACACTTACAACAACAATGACACCACAATGTGTTAAAGACAACAGACAACTTAATTACACAAGAAGAAACTAGACAGACTTGCTCAAACAAGTGAACATGTGCAGAGCCAGAAGAGGTCTATGTGGGAGAAAAGGCATTAGAACTATCTGATAAATAATTCAAAAGAGTGATCCTTAGATACTTCAAATGAATTGAGAGAAAGATCGAGAAAGGTGCAGATGAAAGTAAGGAGAACACAGAAAAAAATTTAGAAGAATTCAGGCAAACACTACAAGAATAAATGGACAAAATAAATGAAAAGTTAGAAATAATACAAAATCATCTATTTTAATACTAAGATTTCAGAAATGGATAATATATTGAAGATTTCAGAAATGGATAATATATTGAAAGGACAAAATAGTAGATTTGAATCAATTGTTCTTAAGTGCCATTGAGTCAGTATGGACTCATAGGGACCCAATGCATAACAGAATAAAACATTGACTGGTCCTGCATCAACCTCATTGCTATGTTTGAGCCCATCGCTGCTGCCACTCTGCCAATCCATCTCGTTGAGGCCTTCCTCTTTTTCTCTGGCTTTCCACTTTATCAAGCATGATATACTTCAGGGATTGGTCCCTCCTGATAATATGTCCAAAGTATGAGAGGTGACATCCGGTCATCCTGGCTTCCAAGGAGCATTCTGGCTGTACTTCTTCCAACATAGATTTATTTGAATCCATAGAAGGCCACATTAGTGAGCTTGAAGACACATTTCTCATTAACACTCTGATAATCTTGGTGTGTTGCTTTAGGATAAGCACTGGAATGCAAGTTGGTTTGAATCAAAAAGTCAGTGGCTCAAATTCACCAGCTGCTTCTTGGAAATCATATACAGGGTCACTATGAGTCAGAACCAACTCTACCAAACTTATTAACAACAATAATAATAGAAGAGCAATCAAAAAAGAGAAGAAGAAATCCAAAGAAAACCTAAAATTTATTTGGGACTTAAGAGAAATTACTTATGGGTTATTGGAACTGCAGAACAGAAAGAGGCAAGGGGAGGAAGAAAAAAAAAAAAAACCACATGAAGTTGTCAAAAAGTCGCTGGAGGAACATGTCATGAAAATGAGAAGATAAGCATTTAAGAAGTCAAACAGGATAAACCCAAAAAGAAGACCACCAGGGCATATCAGACTCAAACTCTCCAAAACCAAAGACAAGGCAAGATTCCAGAGAACAGCTTGGGAAAAACAAAAAGTTACCTACAAAGGAGAAATAATATGACTCAACTCTGAGTTTTCAGCAGAAACCATGCAGGCAAAGGCAATGGAATAAGATATATAAAAATATGAAAGAAGAAAAAAAAAATGGCAACTAAAAATCATGTAACTAGCAAAACTGTTCCTCAAATACAGTGGTGACATAAGGACATTCACAGAAAAACAGAAATTAAAGAAATGTGTAATAATCAGACCAAATTTACAAAAATTGTAATAAGGAAATTTCTTTGGATTTAAACCACAACAGTAGACAACAACTTGAAATTAATATACATGGCAATACAACCTAGATGTCAATCTAGATACAGAAGTATCCAAAGTCAAACAAATATACAAGATGGAAAATAGAGAAGCAGGTATCAATTCATAATGAAGGCAACTACAAATCAAAAAGAGGGAATAATGTAGTTGCAAAACTTCCAAATTGCAAGAAATTCCAGTCGAGTTCAGGTAAAACAGACTGTTTTAGACTGGAAAAGAAATGAACAAATTACAGAGTAACCTAAAAGAAAATTAATAAACTTTTTAAAATAAATGAAAAAGAGAAAAACCATAAAAATATAGTAAACATTAAAATAACAGCAAGAAAGAAAAATACAAGAAAACCCACAAACTCAGTACAGAAAATTATGTGAAGCAAAGCAACAAGCTGCACCACAAAAGCACACACAGAGCAAAATGACAGCAATCAATTCATACCTATCAATAACTACACTGAATGTAAATTATTCAGGCACCATTGAAGAGATATAGAGTAGCAGAATGGATAAGAAAGCAGTATTCTTCAACATGCTTTCTACAACAGTCACACCTTCGACACAAAGACAAAAATAGACTAAAAATCAAAGATTGGAAAAAATGTATCAATCTAATAGCAATCAAAATGAGCAAGAATGGCAATATTAATTTCTGATAAAATAGATTTAAGGCAAAAACCAGCATAAGAGTACAAAAAGAATATCATTTAATGATAAAAGGGTCAATTGAACAAGAGGACATAGGCATAATAAATATCTATTTTCCCACTGAAAAAGCTTCAAAACACAAAAATCAAACCTTAACAGAATTGAAGACAGAAACAGATAAATTTGTAGTATTAGTAGGAGATTTTAATACACTACTTTCGATGAAGGATAAAACAATAAGAAAGAAACTCAGCAAAGACACAGCAGAACCAAAAGACAGAACTAAAACCAACCTGATCTAGTAGTCTCATACAGAGCACTCAACCTAACAGCAGCATAATATATATTCTTCTCCAGTACACATGGAACATTTCAAGAACAGACCATATGTTAGAACAAAAAGCAAACCTCAATAAATTGAGAAGCACTGAAATATTGCAAAGCATCTTCTCAGATCACAATGCTATAAAATAAGAAATCAACAATAGGAAGATCAAGGGAGAAAAGAAAGAAATGCATGAAAATTGTGTGGCACTGTGGGTTAATGTGCCAGACTGCAAAGCCGTTTGAGCTGCAAGGTCGGTGGTTCAAGCTCACCAGCTTTTCCATAGAAACCCTATACAAGGTCGCTATGGATCAGAACTGACTTGACGGCACTTAACAACAACAAAAATTATCAGATAAGAGAAAAAATTAAAAAATGAAATTAAAAAAAAAATTAAAATATGAAAACACAACATACCAAAACCTTTGGGACACAGCAAAATCAGGGCTCAGAGGGCAATTTATAGTAATGAACGCTCACATGCAAAAAGAAGAAAGAATAAAATCAGCGCCTTAACCCAACATCTCCAACTATTAGAAAAAGAGCAGCAAAGTAAGCCTACACCCATCAGAAGAAAAGAAATAAAGTTTAAAGCATAAATCAGTGAAACAGAAAATAGGAAAAAACAGTAGAAAGAATGAACAAGACCAGAAGTTTGTTCTTTGAAAGGATTAAGAAAATCGACAAAACACTGGCAAATCTAACAGAGATAAAAATCAGAAGATGCAAATACTATAAAAAGAAATAAAAAGGGTAACATCATAAGAGAGTAAATGAAAATTCAAAAGATAACAACAGAATACAACGAAGAATTGTACTCCATAATATATGGAAATCAAGGAGTAATGGACAGATTTCTAGAAACACATGACCTACCAAAATGAACACAGGCTGAAGTAGAAAACTTGAACAAAAGAAGAAATTGATCAGGTCATTGATAAACTCCCAACATCATTTTTTAACAAAACGAAGGGAGTGGTCAATTTTGTAGTCCAGGAGAAGAGGACCCTGAGACCATCGAGGGACAAGGACAGAGTGTGGGACCCTATCCAAAGAAGCAGCAATGCCAGAGATGGAGGCAGAGATGATGACATGGAGAGACAGAATGGCTGGGGATTCTACACTCAAGGAGGGAGAGGGGCTGCGTGCTCGTGGCCTGGGGGCTGGCTTGTGGGATATACCCTTAGGTTGTTTGAGTGGTTATATATTCTTGAGTGCTTTGGTGTACATAAAAAAAAAAAAGAAAACAGAGGGACTGGAAGCACATGCTGTTGAATGATGATGCATGGAGGGGATTGAAATAATTTCAATGAAATGAAATATGATAGGATGAAAGTAAAGCTGATGGTCTCCAATGTAAACTATCACTCAATTCACAATAGAAACTTATTTAAAAAAAAACTCCCAGCAGAAACAAGTTGGTGACAAAATTATTTCATAGGTGAATTCTATCAAACATTCAGAGAAAAACTGAACATATTCCACTCAAACTATTCCAAAAGATAGGGTAGAAAACTTCTGAATTCACTTAATGAAAAAAGCAAAGCCCTGGCACCAAAACCAGGCAAAGACATTACTAATTAAGCAAATTATAGACCAATATCCCTCATCAACATAGATGCAAGAATTCACAAAAGAATCATAGACAATAGAATATGGCAGCATAGCAAATACATCATACATCATACCAAATGGGCTTCATACCAGGTATGCAGAAATGGTTCAATATGAGAAAAACAATCAATGTACTCCATCATAAATAAAAAAAAGGAAAAATCCACATGATTATGTTGAATTTGACAAAATTCAACATCCACTGCTGATAAAAACACTTAACAAAGTAGGAATAAAAGGGAAATTATTCAACATAATTAAGGCATATATACAAAACCAATGGTCAACATTATTCTCAATAGAGAAACTGAAAGCATTCCCCTTGCAAATGGGAACCAGATAAGGCTACCTTTTATCACTATTCCTATTCAAACTTACTAGCCACTCCTTGTAAACCCTATACAGGCCTGTTACAAGTCAAAACTGACTCACCAGCACTTAACAACAACAATTCAATATTGTCCTAGAAATTTTCTCCAGAGCAATAAAGCAAGAGAAATGAAAAGCATCTGAATTTGGCAAAGAAGAAGTAATTGCAGATGATATAATACTGTACACAGAAAATCCTAAAAAACTCAGGGAGAAAATTACTGCAACTCATTGAAAAATGTAGCAAAGTGGCAGGGTACAAAATCAACATACAAAAGTCAGTCAAATTCCATTACACTAATGTTGTTGTCAAGTGCCATAGAATCAGTTCTGACTTATAGGGATCCTATATAGGGTTTCCAAGGAGTGGCCTGTGAGCTTGAACCATGGACCTTGCCGTTCAAATTGTCCTTGTAGTCTAGCTCCTTAAACCACAGTACCACACCAGCACTCCAAAAATATTATAAGTAGACGAAAAGTCACCCTGATTTGAACAACGAACCTCTTGCTATGCAGTCAAATGTTCTACTACTGAGCCCTACCCCCTCTTTTACACTAATAGAGCTATGAAAGGGGGATCAGGAAAACAAATATCATTTGCAATAGCCACCCAAAAGATGAAATACTTAGGAATAAATCTAAACAGAGAAACAAATGACCTCTACAAAAAATAAGAAAAAACCTACTAAACACTGCCATGAAACCAAGAGACCTGCAAATATGGAAGAATATGCCATGCTTATGGCTAAAGAGACGTAACATTGTGAAAATGTTAACCCTACTCAAAATGATCTATAGATATAATGCAATTCCAGTCCAGATTCCAACATCATTCTTTAAAGAGATAGAAAAAGTAATCACCACCTTTATATAGTAAAGAAATAGACTCTGGATAGCAGAGCATTGTTATTGTTGTTGTTAGGTGCCATTGAGTCGATTCTGACCCATAGCAACCCTGTACAGGGTTTCCAAGGAGCAGCTGTTGAGTTTAAACCACTGACTTTGCAGTTCAAAGGACTTTCCAGTCTTACGCATTAGCACACAGGGCCACACCAGGACTCCATTACTAAAGGAAAAGAACAACATAGGAAACCTCTCATTTTCTTATCCCAAAACCTACTACACAGTCACACTAGTCAAAATAACCTGGTACTGGTACAATGAAAGACAGATAAATCAATGAGACAGACAAAAAAAAAAAAAGTAGTAAATCCATCCACGTACAGTCAGCTAATTTTTTACTAAAGGTCTAAACACATTAAATGAGGGAAAGGTAGTCTCTACAAGAAATGATGCTTACAAAACTGGATATCAATTTGCAGAAGAGTGAAACAAAACCCATACCTCACTACATATACAGAAATGAACTGAAGATGGATCAAAGACTTAAAGTAAAACCTACAGTTATGAAGGTCATCAGTGACATAAATACACTGTCAAACATAACTGAAAATGCACAGATAGCAGAAGGAAAACTCTATGACTGGGATTTCTTATAAATTAGATAATTTATGTGAACTATTAGACACTAATTTTGATAATAAAGAAGAGTTCACTAAAAGAGTAAAAAGAAAATCCACAATCTATGAATTTTTTTAGCAATGGCAGATCAGACAAGGAACTAATCACTAAAATTTAAAGAAAGTTTCAACACCTCAATAAGAAAAGCACAAACTATCCAATTAAAAAAGTAGACTGAGACATGAAAGATGCCTTAATTGTTAAACTGACAACTTTGCTCTTTAACATTTTAAAGAGGTCTTTGCAATAGATTTGCTTTAATGCAAACTGTCTTTTGATTTCTTGACTGCTGCTTCCATTGTTGATTGTGGGTCGAAGCAAAATGAAATCTTGAACAACTTCAGTCTTTCATCTATTTATCATGATGTTACTTATTGGTCATCTTGTGAGAATCTTCATTTTCTTTACAGTTGAGGTACAATCCATACTGCAGATTGTAAACTTTGATCTTCATCAGTATTTCAAATCCTCTTCACTTTCAGCAAGCAAGATTGTGTCATCGGTATATTGCAGGTTGTTAGTGAGTCTTCCTCCAATCCTGCTATAATGGTCGTCTTCATATACTTCAGCTTCTTGGATGATTTGGTCAGCATAAAAATAGATTAAGTATGGTGAAAGGATACAATACTGGCACAAACCTTTCCTGATTTTAAACCATTCAGTAGCCTCTTGTTACTTCTGAAAAATTCTCTCTTTGTCAGTTTTTTTTTTTTTTTTTTTTTGTTTTTTTTAAGTAAGAGTGAGGTTTTCTTTATTAACGTTTGCAAAATTGGGCACCCAACCTAGTAGATACTGGCAGATGCAAGGCATGACTGGCTCATAAAGAGTTTTATTCACCTGTCTCAAAACAGCCCTTCCTCCAGTTCCCCTTCTACTGGGTACAATGGAGTTTACAATCTGTCCCTAATGTCACCTACTAGTCCTTACTGGTAGCATTCTCATTTAAAGTTAGTTTCCCCTCCTCCACCATGAACTTCCCCTATTTCCTTAGTGGGTGTATTCTTATTTTTAAATTTCTAGCACTTAAACTAGTCTCTTTCTCTCCCCTGAGCTCCTTTTGTTATGCTAGGCTGCTACCCTCAAGATTCCTTTTAGTCCTGAAGATGGATCACCCCAAGAACTACTTCTCACAAATCTTCACCTCTTCTCTTTACATTTGTTGGTCCAGCTTCATTTATATTTCTCAAATTTATCTAGCATCTGTTGGCTCTCTTCTTCATAAAGTATATCACCTTTGAATGTCCCTAAGAGTAGAGCTAACTATGCCTATATTAAGTTGCATCATACTTGTGCCTGACATGGTATAACTAAAACATGTACAGCCAAAAATACACCGGCCCCATTTTCCTCTTATATTTCATGAATGAACAAAGCAGAAATATTTGATGCACACATAAATGTGTGCCCATAGGCACACAGCCTCATTCAGTCCATGGGCCTAGAGTTCATAGCTGCTCCATGTCACCACTTCTGCCACCATCTCTGCCGTCACTGCTTCTTCAGGCAGGGATCCCAAGTTCCACTCATGTCCTTCCTTCTTGATATCCTGGGATTGTCCATTCCTGAAATGAAAAATAACTATTCCCTCCTTTTATCTACATATCTTCTACAATTTCAATTCTGACCGCCGCAACCAATACTACAATTGAAATAATACAATCTCATCAGCATTATTCCACACCCCCTTTTACCAGACACATCTGGAAAACAGCAAAACTAGTCAGTGGGATTTCCCTTTTATTACCCCTCATTCTAAAACCAAGCACACCCATGAAAATGTATAAAGTCAGTCACTTATAGCAATGCTGTTGTTGTTTAAGTGCCATCAAGTTGATTCCGACCCATAGTGACCCTGTATAGGGTTTCCAAGGAGCTCAGCTGGTGAGCTTGAACCACTGACGTGGCAGTTCAAACAACTTTGCAGTCTGACGCATTAGCCCATAGTGCTACACCAGGACTCCACTAATAGCAATGGTAATGTCTAAATTTCCCATACTACCAGCACACTGAGAAGACATGCATGTTCCTCGATCTGAAGAGATTTTCAATTTTATTGGAATTTTTAGGAACTGCATCCATAAGCAAAAGTCCAGCCCATCAAATTATAGCCGCTGATGCCTGCTCAGAGTATTAAACATCTTTATATTCATCTGGTCAGGTTCTAGTCAGCTCAACTACTCTAGCCATCCAAGCTAGGTCAAATGAGTACCAGCTGCAAGCTGTACACACCTCCCTGAACTTCAAAACAATCAGCTTTCCCTCTTATTTCATCTCAAGGTCAATGGTGCATCAACAAGCATATTGCTGGCTGGTTCCCTTCAACTTTCGGTCCTAGAAAGGGGTTTTCTTTGGTGGACCAACTTTCCTTGCCTAGAAACCTCTGAAACTCAAAATGCCAAACTCTCTGCCATTTTTTTTTTTTTTTTTTTAACTCATAAATTTTCAACAGTTCTTGGTGTTCAACAGTTCTTGGTGTGCATATTTTTCAAAATGCAAATGTATCAACTCAACTTTTGGCTCAAGCTTCCATCTTAAAGTTCTAAAGATCCAATCAAATACAGGCCAAAAGCCAGCTTACAAACTTTCCATAATCATAATTCCCAATATTCCTATTACACATTTTACAATATTTTATTTTACAAGAATAAGCAGGAAAAGCCAATATCCATAACGTAATCAAACACATTAACATTTTAAAACACTTAACTTCCATCCACCCTAGACTAACCCCATTCACATGCATATGGCCTTGAGCCTTTGACAGGGTGGATTCCAGTAGGCCCTAGCCTTAGATCTATCTTTTCTATCCAGCTCCAGGAAACCCCAGAAGCTGCTCTCCTTTCATCTGAAACATTTTATCCCATTCTCCTTTGTTCTTTCTCCCTCAAAACCTTATAATTTTTTTTTTTAGGTCTGGAGCCATTACAATGAATCCCACTCACAGAGCCAAATGCTGTCTTCTTGGGAATCTGCACTAGTCTTCAAACTCAGGGCATGACAGAACATCTAATATCTATTTAAATTCCAACTACTAATATGAGAAAAGTGAAGATTGAGGTGGCTCTATTTCCCACTTTCTAAACCACTCTCTAACCAGTCAGTTAGTGCCAGCATTTTCAGCCCATTCATTAGCTGTGATGCTTAATTCTGGCAGGACCTTTGTGATAGTTTCATCAGGAGCTGTTTTTATTACGAATACCACACTTAACTCCCAATATTACACATATACCTACCTCCCTTTTTGGCTAGCATCATGTCTAGTGCTATTGTTTTCGCAAGACATCTGGCTAGTGGCATAAAATGGCTGGCTACCCCTAATAGAGCATCTTTGGTGTCATTTATGAACCTATGGATCAAGAGATCCAGAGAGAGATCTCTGGGCTTGAGATTTCTCATGTTGTTCAGGTTTCTTGTAGAACTCTAGGGTGAAGGGAATTGCCAGCTGGTCCCAGTCCAATAAGATGGCAGTAAATCTCAGACATTCCCTTTTCCACACTACTCTGAGGGCTAAATAGGACACTGCGAGGTTCACCAGTGACATTTTGGATGTGGGTGTAAGTTGTCAATTCTTCTATGGGCACTGTGAACTCTGCTCCCTGCCTTTAAAGACAAGAAGAGTGGTTCATCATCCCTATGGAGAATGAAGGAATTATCTTTGACAAGCCCTTACAAGTTTCATTTCCCCAAATGTCCTTGTATCAGTACAGAGCCAACCTGCAGTGCATGTCTGGAGCCCAACCAAGGGAAAAGGAAAATACCTGTGTCTGTGGTTTATCAGCTGCACAAACATGGCAATGACTTTCATTGAGAGCTTGCACTGAATATTTAACCCATTCTATGAAGATCAAAGAGCACAGCCTTCGATATGGATTACATCTCAATGTAAAGAACAAAAATCCTCACCACTGGACCAATAAACAATATTCTTATCAATGGAGAAAAGATTGAAGTTTTCAAGGACTTCATTCTTCTTGAATCAACTAACAACACTAATGGAAGCAGCAGTCAAGAAATCAAACGACATATTGCATTAGGTAAATCTGCTGCACAAGACCTTTTGAAAGTGTTGAAGAGCAAAGATGTCAGCTTGAGGACTAAGGTGCACCTGACCCAAGCCATGGTATTTTCAATAACCTCATAGGCATGTGAAAGCTGGACAGTGAATAAGGAAGACCGTAGAAGAATTGATGCTTTTGAGTTGTGGTGTTGGAGGAGATTATTGAAAGTGCCATGGGCTACCAATAGAACCAATAGATCTGTTTTGGAAGAAGTGCAGCCAGAGTGCTCATTGGAGGCCAAGATTGCCAAACTTCGTCTCTGATACTTTGGACATCTTGTCAGGAGGGACCAGTCACTGGTACATGTTTGGTAAGGTAGAGGGTCAGCGAAAAAGAGGAAGAACCCCAGCGAGATAGATTGGCCAAGTGGCAGCATTGATAGACTCAAGCGTGACAACAGTAGTGAGGTTGGCCCAGGATCAGGCAGTGTTTCATTCTGCTGTGGATAAGATCACTATGAATTGGTACTGACTCAATGGCACCTAACAACAACAACAATTACCCAAGCATTCACACTCCTATATTCTGTTTCTACTTCTAATGTTTGTCTTGGGTCTTTTACCTGAATCACTTCTACTCTTTCAGGGTCATTGTTAAAGATTTCTTTATGGGGAGTAACAAGAAAGAGTCCTGGGTTTGGTGCTGAAGTCAGGGAAGTGACGAATTGGAACACTAATCGACTCCATAGACCCGGATTGCTACTCTTGGCTCCCTATAATAGAGATAAGCACTGAGTCCTCCAATTTCCCACAGGGTAAAACTTGGCAAACACCTAATTTGATGGTTTGAGGGAAAGATGCCATAGTTACATCTACTATCAAACTTATTGGCTGGTCATAGGCAAAAGGCCTTTGCACCTTCCCCATGGTAATGATACATTTTAGCCATATTAGCTTCCAAACTCACCCCATCTTGTCAGGGACAGGTTAGAACCCCTGGGCCCTAGGCCTCTCTTACTCTGGTTTCATATCCACCCCTCTACCCTGTGTCCCCTCCTATTAAACAGGGATTAAGGAAGGGGGAAGGACATCTCTAGTCCAACAAGAATAGTAATACTGAAAAGAACAGAGTGGAGGCAAAGAAAAACTTATCAAGACTTGAAACCTTAAATCTGTGCCCCTTTACTAAAAATTGATAAATATTCAACATACCACTCCTCCTAATCAATATGTATTAGTCCACTCTTAGAGGAAGAGGTCCCATACCTTTATAAGCCCCAGTGCACCCCAATTCCAAAGGGTGTTCACTTGGGAGATTTATTCTGCTTCTCTCTTTGAAGTGTACCTTCACTTTGACCTAATCTATGCCCTCAATTCTACCAGGTCTTCTGAGATGCGGCGATTTGGTGGGACTAATTGTTTCGACCCCTGAGAGCGAGAAGGCCCAAGGAAAAACATAACAATCTGTCAGTGGTATGGCAAGGCTCTTGTCAAGGTCACTTTGAGGAGGAGCTCCCTGAGTAAGGGATATGCTCCCAACGAGTAACTACTTTTCTCTTAGGGAGCATCCCTTTTCACCTTCACCAGTCCATTTACTTAAGTATAATGAGTCCACTCTTTTTCCACTGTCTGAACAACTGTCTCATTGGTCAATCACTCCTGGTAAGGGCCCTCCCAGTCCAGCTAGAGTCTGTCCTCTTTCCAGGTTTAGATCAGCACCAAGTCTCCCAGTCAGAAGTGATGAACTGTAAATTTGAAGGAATGGGTTTGGACCAAAAGTCCTTTTAACCTGAGGGTTAGCAAAGCAGAAAGGGTCAGCATGTAGTTTCTCAGGAATCCCAGGTAGAGGAGCCTTTAGCACTGAATGTCATTCGACCCTTCAGTTTCAAAAACTGAGAGGATTTACATGAAGATATTCAGGGATAACACATTTTACGACACTCTGTCCATTTCCTCAAACTGAAGGAAACATTACTGGCTTTGTCATCTTAATGCATGAATACAGGACTTCACTTAAAAGCTTCTCAAACAGGAATGCTAATTAAACATACTTTAACATTATGACCTTGTCAAATGAACTGACGCTATCAATACTCACGTCTACAGCACAATATCCTTTTCCTCCTTTCAGCAAGATGAAATGCATACATACAGGGTGGCCCAATTGTTAACAAAAAAAATGTTTCCAATTCAGAAAGAATGTTGGTACAGCAAATATCTTTTAAAACAGTATTGTGTTCTCAGATATGAAACACTAATACAAATAAAAAAATAAACACACAAATAAAGCCTTGAGCAATGTACAATTTTGAAAATTACTATCACACCAGTCAAACAAATCCTTAACCACCTTTTAAATGGATTAATTTATACCATTTTACTGTAGAAAAAAATATCAAAGATATTAAAACAGAACAAAACAAATTTTCAGTGCCTGACTCACATTTAAGTTTCACCTTGAATGTGCAAACTCAGAATTTTGTGTTGTAAACTCAAATAGTCTGTGTAAGAATTGTATTTGAAAATTACCATACCAAACAAAAATTAATCACTAGACTCAGACTCTACTGCATACAACAACAACAACAACAAGGCCCTTTATTACTGGCTGCAGACACTTTCTCCTTTCTATGGGGATAGGGTATCATCTTCTACAGACCACCTCCCCCCAGTTTTCTTTTTTTTTCTGTTCCACTCCCAAGGCTGGAATTTCCAGCTCTCCCCTACTGCCTTCTTTAAACCATATCCATAAGTCAATCTTTCCTTTCTCCTCTTCAGTCAGAGGTCTCATATTTACTTTGATCTGCCCATAGTTCTCTCTAATCCAAACCCCAATCTTACAATTAGGTCCCATTACAAAAGATTTAAAAGTTAATCTCTAGTTTCATGAGGGGAATCATTTTTCCTTGGCTTCTTTATCTCTGGACATTCTCTTTTGAAATGGCTGTCTTACCACAACATTTGTCCGTTGGTGGGCTTGGGGACCTGGCCCAGTCCTCTCTTCCCTTTCCTCTGAAGAGGCCTTGCCCTGTAATCACTGTTACTCTTTCCTCGAGAAGGGGTCTTGTTCTAGCTTCTTAGGTACTATTTTATTCATAGTAGATACCATGATCCCGACTTTCTGCCTCTGGTTTTTTTTGTTTGTTTGTTTGTTTGTTTTTTCCCTCCTCTCTCTTTACAAAAACTTTCTGTGTTTCTCTTAACAGGTCAACAATGGGTTTCTCACTTCATCCCTCAATCGTTTTTTTCTTGATTTCTGTACTTTAAGATTTCTTCTGAATTGACTCCGCTCCCCCTACTGACCAACAAAGAGCATAGGCTATCTCCTCCTTATAAGAAGGACAAGGGCCTGGCAGACTCAATCCTCATTGGAACTAAATTGAGGCCAGAACCCAGATGGTGAATGGATTGGTTCTTTTGGCCAAGTAAAAAACAATATTTTTATCTTTTTCCCAGGTTTGGGGATTGTCCCTCCAAGCCCTCAACATTCTCCCCCAAAGGACTGACAGGAGGAATGTCTGTGGGAGTCTCTCCTGCTCCCTTCTTCCCTAGGCCTAGAATTCCATTCCCCATTTTCTTTTGGTCTTGGTGTCTGAGTTCCCTTGAATACTCGACCTCCCAAAATTTCCCCATGTTTGGGTACTTATGGAGATTTCTTGCATACAACCCCAAGATCTCACTTTGTCTGCCTCCAACCAGATTGGGACTCTGCACTTGCTTCACTTCCAAGATGCATCTCAGTGACACAATGACTGTTGTTGTTGTTGTTGTTAAGTACCGTCGAGTCGGTTCCGACCCATAGCGACCCTGTGTGTGTGTGTGTTTTTAGACAATTTCTAACTTCCGAGGGTGTAAATCTTTACGGGAGTAGAAAGCCTCATCTTTCTCCCGCGGAGCGGCTGATAGTTTCAAACCGCTGACCTTAAGGTTCACAGTCCGATTCGTAACCACTACGCTACCAGAGCTCCACAATGACTACCCCCCAAAAAATGCCTGACAACCAGAGCAATACTTACAGTCCAATTTTCCTGCCCTGGCCTGTGCACAGATTGCCTGCTTGCCACGGTTACTCTGTTCTCAGTCCTCCATGTCTCTCTCACTAATTCCGATCATCTTTTAACAGTCTCTGGTCTTTTTCTGGCCCTCACTAGGAGGCAACCAACCCTGTGGAGTAGGCCAACAAAACCAAGGCAGGACGTGTCTCCTTTTCCACCACGGCTACTGCTCTGAGTGGGCAGAAAATCCTGTAAGAGACCCCAAATATGTGAGAAATGTTGTCTATACTGACAAATGCTCAAGTAATCCAATCTGTACTTAATTTACCAAGAGTGAGGTTTTCTTTATTTGACTTTGCAAAATTGGGCACCCAACCCAGTAGACACTGGCAGACGTGCCACATGGCCCACCACAAATGGTTTTTATTCTTGTCTCCGAAAAGCCCCTCCTCCAGTTCCAGTTCCCCATATACAGTTCTATGGCACGTCCCATTTTCCCTTCCTCCATTAAAGCCAAAATGGCTTGTCTGTGGTCTTAATGCCTGTATTCTTATTTAAATTTCCTTGTCCTAGAACAACCTGCTTGTTTCAACAATCTGCCTACCAGGTCCAGCAATCTCATGAATTCCTGAAGATGGACCACACCCACAACAGTTATTTCTCACAGAGATTTTCCCTTGATTCCTCATTCTAAAACTAAGCACACCCATGAAAATTTGTTAAATCAGCCACTTTGTGCTTTCATAGAAATTTGTTGTTGTTGTTAAGTGCCATTAAGTTGGTACAGACCCTTAGAGACCCCGTACAGGCTTTCAGAGGCTGTGAATCTTTACCGGAGCAGAAAGCCTCATCTTTCTCCCATGGAACCGTTGGTAGTTTTGAACTGCTGACTTTGAGGTTAGCAACCCTACTGGTAACCACTACGCTACCAGAATACACTGAGAAGACATGCATGGTCTTTGATCTGAAGAAACTTCAATTCTGATTGGAATTTTGAGGAACTACATCCATAAGCAAAAGCCCAGTCCATTGAATTGTAGCAAATGACACTTGCTCAGAGTAGCAAACATCTTTATATTCATCTGATTAGGTTTTGTCAGCTCAACAATCCTAGCTTTCCAAGCTAAATCAAATGAGTACCAGCTGCAAGTTTGGGAGATCATACATACCACCCTTCAAAACAGTCAGCCTCTTATTTCATATCAAGGTCAACGGGTACCAATAGAACATGCACTCCCAGGTGATCTTTGATGGGACAATTCTCTTTGACTTGAGGCCCCAGAAACCCAGAATGCCAAACTGTCCGCTTTTTTTGTTTTTCTGCTTTTTTTCAATCACAAATCTCTAGTTCTTTCAACATTTTGGGGTTGGTCTGCATGCTTTACAAATGCAAATGATTTTCTTTTGTGTGTGTATGTGTGTGTATTTTTAGACAATTTCTAACTTCCCTTTTAGCAAATCCAATCAAGTATAGGCCAAAGGCTGGCTTACAAACTTTCTGTAATCATAAGTCCCAATATTCATATCACACATGTATGTCTAGTTTACAATAATAGGCAGGAGAAGCCAAGATTCACAAGGCAGTCAAACACATTAACCAGTTTAGCTACCCTTTGTGAACTTCTCTGGTGTGGTTTATGTACCTCTATTTTCTATAGTACGTGTAATTAATTCAGTCTATTCTTTTAGACCACCAGAAAAGTATACTATCAAACTCTGCAGCTATCCAATTCTTAGCTTTAAACTCATTAGGAACTCCTCTAGAGACACCAGTGGAGTTTATATAAATATATAGATCAAGAGATCCAGGGAGAGATCTCCAGACTCAAGATTTCTCATTGTTCTCTCAGAATACTAGGGTGAAGGGTATGGCCAGCTGGACCAATCAATACATCCCACTCCAATCGGATGGCAGTAAATCTCAGACATTCCCTTTTCTACACTACTCTGAGGGCCAAACTGACTCGCCAGTGACATTTTGGACAAGGGTGGAAGTTGTCATTTTGGACATGGGTGGAAGATGTCAATTCTTCTACGGGCACTGTGAACTCTGCTCCTTGCCTTGGAATACAAGAAGAGTGGTTCATCATCCCTATGGAGAATGAAGGAATTGTCTTTGACAATCCCTTACAAGTTTTGTTTCCCCAAGTGTCCTTATCTTTGTACAGAGTCAACATGCAGTACATGTCCAAATCCCAACCAAGGGAAAAGGGAATTACCTGAGGCTGTGGTTTATTAGCTGTATAAATATGACAATCACTTTTGTTGAGAACTTGTACTGAATATTTAACCCATTCTACCGAAGCATTCATACTTCTCTATCTATGAGCACTTACTCATCTATGACAAGAAATTTGGAAGACAAATATCTGGCTGACTGATTGGAAGAGATCCATATTTGTGCCCATTCCAAAGAGAGGTGACCCAACGGAATGCGGAAATCATCAGACAATATCTTTGATGTCTCATGTGAGAAAAGTTTTACTAAAGGTAATACAGAAATGCTACAAGCATACATTGACAAAGAACTTCCAGAGATTCAAGTCAGATTCAAAACAGGATGTGGAATGAGGGGTATCATTGCTGATGTCTGATGGATTTTTACTGAAAGCAGAGAATACCAGAAAGATGTTTACCTATGCTTTATTGACTACACAAAGGCTTTTGATTGTGTGGATCATGACAAGCTATGGACAACATTGCGAAGTATGAGCATTCTGGAACACTTAATTATGCTCTTGAGGAATCTGTACATGGACCAAGAGGCAGTTGTTCGAACAGAACATGGGAACACTGAATGGTTTAAAATTAGGAAAGGTGTGTGACAGATTTGTATTCTTTCACCATACTTATTCAACTTGTATGCTGAGCAAATAATTCAAGAAGCTGGATTATATGAAGAAAAACATGGCATCAGGATTAGAGGAAGAATAAGTAACAACCTGTGATATGCCGATGATACAACCTTTCTTGTTGAAATTGAAGAAGACTTAAAATATTTACTGATGAAGATCCAAGACCATAGCCTTCAGTATGGATTGCATCTCAATGTAAATAAAACAAAAA
>NW_006409056.1:61901-68862 GCF_000296735.1 Chrysochloris asiatica | reverse complement strand
TGTTTCTCTGTCTAATGTTTATCTTAGGTCTTTTACCTTAATCACGTCTACTTTTTTAGGGTCATTTCAGGCCACAAGGTCCCAGCCAGAGATGTGGGCACACAGTCCAGAGAATTGGGTTGCTACTCTTGACTCCCTATCAGTGACAGTGGGGACATTGCGATAACTTTTAATTTGATGATTTGAGGGAATGATGCCATGGTTACATTTACTGTCAACCTGACCAGCTGATTGCAGGCAAAAGCCCTTTGCACCTCCACCATGGTAATTATACATTTTAGCCATATTAGCTTCCAATCCCTCCCCATCTGACAGAGGTATGGCAAGGCAGCCTCTGAGACTTTGTAGGATCACTTTGAGAAATTCCCTGAGTTAAGGATATGTTTCCCACTAGTAACTACATTTCCCTTGGGAAAAGTCCCTCTTCACCAGTCCCTTTACTTGAGTACAGTGAGTCTACCACTTCTCCATGGTCTGGAAGTCCATCTCAATGGTCAACCATACCTGGTAAAGGTCCTCCAAGTCCAGCTGGAGTCTGTCCTCTTTCCAGGTCTTGATCAGCACCATGTTTCCCAGTTGGAAGTGATAAATGGTGAATTTGAAGGCAGGGGTTTGAACCAAGAGTCCTCTTAATCTGAGGGTTAGCAAAGCAGAAAGGGCCAGTACATAGTTTCTCGGGAATTGATCTCTAGTTTCCATGGTGGACGGGTTGTGGTCCTTCCCAGGTAGGGGAGCCTATTTACAATGACATAGTGCCCCTTTAGCACCCTTCTGCTTCAAAAATTCTGAGAAGATTAACATGAAAATACTCAGGGATAACACATTCTTACAACAATATTTATTACATTCTGTCCGTTTCCTCAAACTAAAAGAAAGAAACATTACTGGTTCTATCATCTTTATGCATGAATACAGTACTTCACTTAAAAGCTTCCCAACAGGAATGTCAATTAAACATACTTTCACATTGTTGTTGTTGTTAAGTACCGTGGAGTCGGTTCCGACTCGTAGTGACCCTGCACAGGATTTCCAAGGCTGTAAATCTTTACAGGAGCAGAAAGCCTCTTCTTTCTCCCATGGAACAGCTGGTAGTTTTGAACTGCTGACTTTGAGGTTAACAGCCTGATTCATAACCACTATACTACCAGAGCTCTTAGTCAAATGAACTGAAACTCTATCAATATGCACAGCTACAACACAATATCCTTTTCCTCCTCTTAAGAAGATGAAATGCATACATGCATGGTGGCCCAAATTTTAGCTAGTCAGGCGCCCAACCCAGTAGACAAGGTAGATGTGAAAAACTGTCTCTTGTTCTAAGTACAGATTCCTCATGAGCACAATCAAGTGTTCTGGAATAACATATAGTTTGTTTTGATCAACACAGTTGAATGCCTTTAATCTTACTCAGTGAAGTTGAATGAAATGTGTCATTGGTCTTGCAAAATTCCATCATACCATCTCCAGCTTTGTTTCCAACTACTGATCCTTCCTCTTTGTTTCCAACTTTTGTTTTCTAATCACCAGGAGTTATTAATGCATCTTGACTGTACGCTTAATCAACTTCCAATGAAAGAAATTGGTAGAATTCTTAAGTTTCATCACCACTGGCTTTAGTGGTTATTGTATAAATTTGAAGAACATTGATATAAAATGGTCTTCCTTGTAGGTGTATGGAAATTATCCTATCACAGACAGTATTTTACTTAAAATGTATCTTGAAATGCTCTTTCTGATGGTGAATATTAAGCCATTTCTCTTCAATTTGTCATTGCTGGCATGGTAAACCATTATTATTGTCTAATTCAAAATGGCCAACACATGTTCATTTCAACTCACTTATGTCTAAGGTATCAATCTTTATATGTTACATTTCACTTTTGACAACATCTAGCTTTCCTTGGTTCATAGTTACATACTATGTGCTTGGATTTTTAATGGATGTTTGAAGCTCCTTCTCCTCATTTTTGAGTTGAAATTAAGGTCTAGAAAGTTTTTTTCCATCCATGTTATGATGGTCAATTCTACTTTGAGGAGGCAACTATTACCCACTCATATTTTGAGTGTCTTCCAACCTGAGGGACTCATCTTCAGGCACTATCTGACTGTTTCACTGCTATTCATAAAGTTTTCAGTGACAACCCTTCAGAAAGGATCTGCCTCTCCTTCCTAGCTTATCTTAGTTATGAAGCCCTGCTGAAACTTGTTCACCATGAGTGACCCTACTTGTATTTAAAATGCCAGTCACATAGCTTCCAACATCACAGCAACACACAAGCCACCAAAGTATGACAAACTGATAGATGAATGGTGAGGTATGGAGCATAGTGGTGGTAGTGTACTGTTGATTTGATTTTGACTCATAGGGACCCTGTATACGGTTTCCAAGGCTGTCAATATTTGCAGGACTCCTGGTATGGCATTGTAGGACCAGCACTTGACTGTGAATCACAAGGTCAGCAGTTCAAACCCACCAGCTGCTCCTCAGAAACCCTATACAAACTTGCTATGAGTGGGAACTGACTCAACAGCACTTAACAACAATAATAACAAATCTTTACAGGAGTAAAGAGCCTCATCTTTCTCCCTCAGAGCACCTAGTGAACTAGAACTGGTGAGCTTGTGGTTAGCGGCCCGGTGTGTAACCCACTCCACTATCAAGGCTCCTGCGATGGAGCATGCAAGGTGCAAAATTGTGAGAAATTCTTGGACATTACCAAACACCTTGAAGGAATGAGTGCTGAGCTGGGGGCCTCAGATCCATATTCTCAGGGGATACCATGTCAGTTGGCATAACATAGTTCACAAAGAATATTTTCTACTTTGGTGAGTATCACCTGGGATCTTAAGAGCTTATGAGCAGTCATCTAAGGTCTAACTATTGAGAATGATGAAAACTGAAGACACTCGGAAACAATTCATCCAATGGACTAATGGATCATGTGAACATCAGTTTCTAGGACCCGTGGACCAGGGGAACAATTTCTGAAAGGAATAACATTAGAAGATCCTGGATAGAGTAGGAAAAAACATGGAATTAAAATCTAAAAGTTTTAAAAAGACCAAGCTTACTGGTCAGATAGAAACATGTTGCTGTTGTTAACTACCCTTGAATCAGTCCTAACTCATAGCAACTTTGTGTGTGTTCCAAGGCTGTAAATCTTTGTGGGAACAGAAAGCCTCATCTTCCTCCCATAAAGCAGTTGGTAGGCTTGAACCAAAAACCTTACAGCTTGCATTCCAGTGCTTATCCTAAAGAGCCATCACACTCTGTACAACCCCGAACTTATGGTCCTTAGTCACCCTTCAGCCCTAGTATTCAATTTTCAGCCAAGCAATAGATAGCTATATGTTGTTGTTGCTGTTGTTAAATGCTGTCAAGTTGGTTCTGACTCATAGCACCCCTGTATAGATTTTGAAGGAGTGATTGATGACTTTGAAACACCAACCTTGCAGCAGTTAACTTTCCAGTGCTGATTCTACAGCACCACACCAATACTCCAGCTAGCTATATAGTGGGGAGGGGACAGTTCATAACACTAGTGAGGTACACACACCATAGGATGATCAACCATTAGAGATCAAAACAACAACATTTACCTAAGGAAAAAATTCAGAAGGGCTGTGAAAAGAGGAATAGGAATAAGGAAAACAGGGAGCAAGTGGGATAAAGGATGCTACATTGATGGAACTGCAATCACTGAAATGAATCAAAGTATATGACTTGCTGAATGTAAAACCGATGATCTGCTCTGTAAACCTTCACTCACTTTACTATAGAAAGTTAATTAAAATGAAATAAAACTCACTCACACACACACACACACACACACACACGAAAGTTGCTAGACCAGAGAACTCTTCCTCTTACTGGGATAGACAGAAGAAGGAAAAACAATTAGACTCTGTGAGATCAGAAAAGGAAGTCCATAAAATAAATGTAAGGAATTAAAAGTAACTTTTATAATTACATCCAAAACCAGAGATCAAAATCAATCTGCTTAAAGCAAGGTATTAGGAATAGAATGCAAAACTGAAAACTACAAAAACTTGGTTAACATTATGATTTTGCCCCTTACTTTGTTGTTAACTGCCATCGAGTTAGTTATGACTCATAGCAACCCTGAACAGGGTTTCTGGGGCTGAAAATCTTTACAGGAGCAGAAAGCCTCATCTTTCTCCTGCGGATCAGCTGGTTGTTTCAAACTGCTGACCTTGCGGTCCACAGCTCAATTCATAACCACTAGACTACCAGAGCTCCTTCTTGCCCCTTACTAGCTATTGACTAACCTCTTTCAGTCTCAGTTCCACCATAGTAAAATGAGATAATAATCATAACTCAATTATTAAGAGCATCAAAGTAGACAAGGTAATTGAAGGGGCCTAGTAAGCTATACTATAGGAGTCCTGGTGTGGTGCTGTGGGCTTATGTGTCAGACTGCAAAGTCATTTGAACTGCAAGGTTGGTGGTTCAAGCGCACCAGCTGCTCCTTGGAAACCCTATACAGGGTCACTATGGGTCAGAATCGACTTGACGGCACTTACCTTAACAGTAAGCTATAACTTTAAATATTTAAATGTTAATGTCCATAATTTGTATTATCACCATGTTTGATAAAAAAAAACATGGTTCTGGCTCCTGTGTTTGCATATTCACTAAAAGCTATAAAAATGCTGATGCTATACCTACAGTTACCACTAAGAAACCTGTAGCAGTCTAGATCTGTTAAAAAGAAAATTACAAAAACACAACACAAGTACATCTGCCCTCACTCCAAAGCTGATAAGAAAAATGAAAAATGGACTCTATTCTTAGTGGAAATATTCCTTTTACAGTCTTCTAACAAAATATTCTTTCTTGCCAGCTCTCACAGCTATTCTGAGACAAAACAGAGATCACAGTTTATCTCTTGAGTTTTAATATCCCCCATTTGTATAGACTGAAAAACTGAGGTGCATGAAAAGAGAAAGAATTTGTACCAAATTCATATCTGCTAGAAAAACAGGCCTCTCCTGCCAGAGAGGAAACCCCTTCTCAAGACCTACACTCCAGGCTAAGAGACGTAAAATATTAAAGAAAGACTAAGTAGAGGAAAGAAAAAGATCCTGTTCTAAGACATATTTTCAAGATAACAAAGATGAATTCTAAGAATGCATTGCACTGGTTGATCAAGAAAAATGCTGAAATAAATATGGAAAGAAGACAAATTTGGGCCATATAGAAAGCAAAACTCTGAAATGTTAGAAAATGGTTGAAGAAAAGGTAAAACTGGGAAAGGAAGATAAACACCAAAGGTCAATAAATCACAGAAATCTCACTTCAGAGAATTATTGTGAATTAAATGCATTTCACAAAGTAAGCCTGCAAGAGTAAGACAAATGCAATGTGACTAACAAAAATAGATATCTTGACAAGGATGGAATCTACCATTAGGGCGATAAATGCCCACAGTAATGTTGCATGCCTTGGCCTTCCATGGGGAATACAATTTACATGAATTTCTCTAAACAATTCCTCAAGGGTCATTCTCTAGGTTCTTCCTATTCTGTACAAAGGTGGAAGTCACCTCTCCCTTAGCTGATTGTAGTTTTTCTGTTGTTAAATGCTATCGTGTCAGTTCCAACTCATAGCAAACCTTCATAGGGTTTTCAAGGAGCATCTGATAGATTTGAACCACCGACCTTGCAGTTAGCAATCCCGTGCTTATTTTACAGCACCACAGTTTAACTGATAGTGGCTCTCATTTGCTTTGTAAATGACAGCTGATCTCAGTCCCCTTAGGAGAGAGATGCTTCTCCTCTGTCACTGATAACTTCTGCCTGGAAACAGCTATAATACTACTTTCTTATTACCAAACCCCAAACTTGTCATATGAAGGCATGTGACTTCACATATGGTATGCATGATCATACAATTCACCCACCTTTACACCAAACACTCTTTCACTGTCCTTCCCTAGGACCATCAGAATAAAGACTTTGGGTTCAAGCCTGTTACCAGAACTCCCCTTTGAAAATCCTTAGACTGTGGGAGTGATGCTAGCTTGTCATAATGAAATCAAGGCAGGGTCTGAAGACAGACATGCCAAGAATGGGAATTCTGAACCAGTGCATATCAGCTGTGTGACCTTGAACTCTTGGAGGACTCAACTGCTTCATCTCTGAAATGGGTATAATTCTTAATGTTCATAGTTAATTAGAAAAACAGGTGCATGACCTATCTAGCTGTTCTAAGGACTCAAAGATGACGACTCGGGCAATAATTACATATTATGATTCATCACAACCAAAGTCATCCCTTGAAACAGGATCCTGGTCCTGATGGACTGGACCTCACCTACACATACACACAACTAGAAACTAAAGAAATTAGGATCAGGGAGGACCAGTGTCTCATCTCTGAAAGCCAGAATGGGCCAAAGTTAAGAAGTTACACAAGCACTCCTGAGCACAGTAATAGTAATTACATTCAATGTGTATCACCTGCTACCCAGTACCTTCACTTAAGAAAGGTCTTACATTTTGGATAGTGGGCAAAAATGGCAGGATGATATAGCTGTTCTCTTTATAGAACATGTTTTCGCTTTATGAAGGAGTATCACATTCATTATCTAACAAACATACTGTTGTTGTTGTGGTGGTGGTGGTTAAGTGCTGTCTGGTCGGTTCTGACTAATAGTGACCTTATATAGGGTTTACAAGGAGTGGCTGGTGAATTTGAACCACTCACCTTGAATTTCAAATCGACCTTTTGGTCAAGTGCATTATCCCAATATCATTGACTCCTGATCAACCATTTCCTTTTGGTACAGTGATTCTGTGTATGCTAAGCAAATAATCTGAGAAGCTGGGTTATATGAAGAAAAATGTGGCATCAGAATTGGAGGAAGACTCACTAACAATCTGCAATATGCAGATGATACAACCTTGCTTGCTGAAAGTGAAGAGGACTTAAAATACT
>NW_006409056.1:59059-60326 GCF_000296735.1 Chrysochloris asiatica | reverse complement strand
TTTGTCTGTGTATTCTTTCGCTATCCCTATCGCCGCTGGATCTCCCCTCCTCGTGAACCAAAAACTCGTGACAACTATGTCGAGGTCAGACCCCGACAAAACTGACCTTGCAGTCCAGTGCATTATCCCACAACTCCAGGTGGCAGCTAGTAAATGGCTCCAGATCCACAAAAGAGAATGAAGATCCCTCCCAGTCATTTCCAATCCATTCCTTGCTTGATCACGAGGACATGTTTAGCTACAAATATCTCATGCAAATGAATTATCTTTCAGAAAGGATAATGGACAACTAAACAATCTAAGTACAGAAGGAGATGAGACACATTTGATACAAAAATGAATAGTGAGGCAACTGCCTTGCCCCTTGACACTCAAAGTGTGGTCCTCAAACCAGCAGTAGCATTGCATCTGGTGCTTTTAAGAAATGTTGACTATCCACCAACCAATCTTTGGAAACTCCCCCTATATGGGTTGCTATGAGTCAGAACTGACTTGATGGCACTTCACAACAAAAACAAATGTCAGTTTACAAAACTGATAACAGGTTAGCTCACCATCATTTTGAAAACATTATGTCTATAAAGTCAGTTCCAGAGACGTTTACTGACTTCCACTTCTGACAACTTGCATATTAAAATCAGGTTTATTTACTAACAAACTTGGCTTTTATGCTATTCACACACAAATGCACACACAGAATTGTACCCCAGATGTGGTAGAGATCTCATTTAAGGTGCATATTTAAGGAACTATGATTGTTACAGAGTTAATGTGTGTTAAAAAGTAGACCTACTCCTATTAATTGTGATTGTCACAGCTGTAATTGTAGAAGATGTGTAACTAAAAGAGGGGAGTAGTTAACCTTTCATTTCAGTAACAGAGGATCCCAGGACCATAAAGAAGGAGGAGCATGAGTGGAGCATGAGGTCCTACCTAGAAAGGTGGTGACAGCAGAGACAAGGGCAAAGGCGATGTCATAGAGAGATAAAGCAGCTGTGCGCTCTAGGCCCTGGATTGAATAAGGCTGTGTGCCTTTGGGCAGTACGCTAGCTTGTAGAATATGCCCTTAGGATGTTTAAATGAATATATATATTTTTTGTTTTGTATGTGTACATCAAATATTTTGGCTTTGTTCACTTATGAAATGTAAGATGTAAAAGGGAAGCCACAATGAGGTAATAGGATAACTGTTGTTGTCAGGAGAGGGTTATAATCATTGAGCTCAAACAAAGCATATGATTTGTTGAATGTAAAGCTGATGAACTTG
>NW_006409056.1:40159-58343 GCF_000296735.1 Chrysochloris asiatica | reverse complement strand
ATATATACCTGAATATTAAGATGAAAGCAATTTTCCATTAACTGCCAGTGGCCTCATTTGTTACACTCAGCCCTAAAGGGCCTCAAACCTCTGACTAGTCTTACACGGTCTGCAACAAATAAAAAGTTTAAAAAGAAAAAAAAAAAGAAATGTAGAATATTGGGACCCTCCTCAATCCTACTGATGACTCATTTGCAGATTAATATTTTGAAAAACACTGGTTCAGAGAGCAAATCATTACGCCATCTATGTAATCCTGAGTTCACCAGATCAACAAAGAAGCAAAGATCACTATTTTGCTATGACAAGCCTAAGTTGTTGTTGTTGTTAAGTGCCGTCGAGTCAATTCCAACCCATAGTGACCCTGTTTAGGGTTTCTGAGGAGCAACTGGTGAGCTTGAACCACCGACCTTGCAGTTCAAATGGTTTTGCACATTAACCCACAGCGCCACTTAAGTACCTTCCCTCAAACTCTCCCTGGCCACATCCATTCACTTGTTGAATTGACTGATCTATATCCATCCTAGTTGGCCATGCTTTGAAAGAACTTATGCAAGGAAATTAGTGTTGATGACAACTTTATTTCCAAAATATCATAGTGCTAAAGGACAATGAACCAGACCTAGCATAGATATTTTAAAGGTCTCTTGCATATCTAAAAATCCCATGATTCTATTTTCTATGTTGTATACATGATTTGAGTCCCTCGCTCTATGCAACTTTCAGGACTTTTCCTTTACCTAACACTTTTCTCTGATACTCCTCTGCCTTTTAATCTATTGTCTGTACATGGTAACACTTATTTAAACTACTATTATGTGAGGTTCAGAAGAACTATACTCTCGACCATTCTTAGTCTATGACCCTGTAGTGTGGTGAATTATTTAATATGTCTCTTCTTGCCTTAGTCTTTGAAATTTCCACCAAACAACATTTTTGTCCTCATGGATCTGGCTGAAAGAAGGTGGGAGAAGATGCTGACAATATTATATGATTCAGTAGTGAGTGGCTAACAGTTAACTGTGATTGTGAAAACCTGGAATTCTAATGTGTATAAAATGAGACTTCTCAGAGCATAAAGAAGGGATATCACTACCATCACAGGAGAGCCAGGAGTTGAGTGCATTCTTTGGACCCTGAGATCCCTGACCATTGGACCTCCTCGACTCAGAGATAAAGAGGTATGACACCAGAGTTGTGCCACAGAAATAACTTCAGCAGAACCAAAAGCCAGAGCACAAGACAGAGCAATGGTCTTCCCAGACCATGAAACAAGTAAAGCTAAATGACTTTAGGCAGGAGGCTCGCTTGCAGAGTGGGATGCCTCCAGGCACTTAATTAGGGGAGCTAAGTTTGCTAACCCATAGAGCTAGAGCTGAGAGCCTTCATGCTGAGGCTTATGGTGGAGCAGTGTGTCCTGTGGGTATTTATCAGCAGCCCTAAAAGAGTTTTGTAATATTGGCCAGGCAGAGAGACACCAGGAGAGGCTGACATCATAGAAACAACTGTGTCATGAGCATTCCTGACCCTGCTTGTAACCTGCTAGTTTCTCTAATAAATCACTATGAGGATGTTGTCTGCATTCTATATGGCCACTGCAATGAAGTATTGAGCTCAGCTAAATAGAGAAGGCTATGGGACGAATGGCGGTAGGTGTCATATTCAGTTTTTAAAACCCAGTTTCACTTGATTTGCGAAAATAAGGCAATTCTACTTGGCTCTTTCCCCTAGAAATGTAAGACCACATTACATCATGCATGGGGAGGTCTCCAAGAGTCTTATACAAAGGTCAACTATTATTGAACAATATTATTTTCCTATTGCCCCTCAATTAAAATAACTGGCACTTTAAAATACATTAACAGCTGCTCTCAGCAGTGTCTCTTTGCAATGCATTTGTGTTCTCAGTTTTCACTTTTCCCTATAGCCTTTTACATCTTTGTTTAATCTGTGTTTCACACCATTGCAAAATCCCAACATGAACTGGAATCCCAAACATGAACTGCCCATTCAATCAAAATCTAGAGAGGGGAGGAGGGGGCTAAATTACCAGGATAATGCTACATAATTCTCACACTGGACCTTGAAGACACTTTATCATAAGAACATGTTTCAGCAATAACTTTACACAATCCTGTGATGCAATGAAACCCACAGACTTCACACTTAGGCCCTAAAAGAAGTCAGTGGCATGCAGTGAAAGGCAACACAATATGCTAGCTACATATGCTTACCACTGAAAAAAGCATATCCAAGTGCATCTGACTCAAAAAAAGGATTGCAATGTTTATTTTCCATGGTATATTCCATGCATAAAATAATCAGTGTCCAATATAGAACACAAAATAAATAAAAGTAAGCTAATTCTTCTTACCTTCTCAAATCTTAAACAACTCCTTCCTGTTCCATATTTTTCAATGATGATCTTGATTCCTATTTCTCTGAGCTCTTCAGGGAAAAATTCTCACCGAGTTGTATCTGCTCACATCCAAGCTGTCACTCTGCCCTTCATTTTGTTAACCATTATTGTTTTTGTAAACTGCTAGCAAGTCAGCTCCACACTCACACCAATCCATACACAATGGAAGGAAATGCTGGCCAACTTTGTGCCATTCCATAATCAAGTGCAGTTTGGACTACTGGGATTAATAGGGTTTGTAATTGGCTAATTTCATCATTATATCCCCACGATTTTCTTTCTAGTCCTTTCTTAGTTTGGAAGCACCACTGAAATTTGTTCAGTATTATATGAACACACTGATAGACAGGTGGGAACTGCATATGTGATGCATTAGCCAAATTAAAACATAAAAGGTGAGAATTATGTCACAGACCCACCTCTGGTCAGCACAAAACCAGCCAGGATCTCACCACCTCTCTCTATTTAGTGATACCAGTATAGAAACTTTCTCTTCTGTCATGCATCATTTCTATTTATTCTCTACTACTCTATTACTTGGAGTCCTGATGTAGCACTGTAAAATAAGCACTGGACTGCAAGATCAGGTTGAACTACAAGGTTATTAGTTCAAATTAAACAGCCACCCCTCAGAAACTCTATACAGGGTCGCTATGAGTCAGAACTCACTCAACGGCACTAAAAAGCAAAAATAACACTCTACTACTTGGGTTACAAGTTGGGCTGCTTGTACCCAAGTAGTAAATATTGTTCTTATTGTTATATGCCATCAAGTCAGTTAAGATCTACCAGCTGCTACTTGGGAGAAACATGAGGCCTTCTGCTCCCATAAAGATTTTTTTTAAATGTTTTATTGTGAATGTGATAGTTTACATGGGAGTTTTACATTCATAGCTTTACACTCATCCTATTGTAAATTGTTACATTGCCATGGTTACAATCCCCTCTATGCATTATCAACCAAGCAAATGGTACACCCCGCAAGCCTGGCCCCTGGTCGTCAGCACACAGCCTCTCTCCTTCTTTGGGTCTACAGTTTCCAGACACTCCATCTCTCCACGTCATCATCTTTGCCTCCATGGTGTCACTGGAGAGCACTCTGCTCTTCACCATTGATGGTCCCAGGACCCTCCGCTACTGGACTGCAAAGTCAACCACTCCCCTCCATTTGCTACAAAATGTCTACCTTTACATTTCTAAACAGTCAGTCCTGATAGTAATTATTCACTATTGTACCATGTGAGTGCTAGCCACATCTCCTTTCATCAGCCCGCCCCACCCCCACCCCCACCAGACAGATTGGATACTACTCAGTGGAGATTCTATCTTCCTCCTCGCCCTCTGGATCTAGGTTCCCTCTTGAAAGCTTGTAAGCCAGTCACTTCTTGCCTTTGTAGGCCTCTCCCCTCCCCCCCCATTTTGGGTAGCCAATGTCCAAGTTGCCCATCCCTGTCTATCCTGTGTATTGAGGGCGTGGGAATGATCCTCACTGTAAAGATTTATTCCTTCTTTTGAGCTACTGCATCCATAGGTGTAGGTCAAGTTCATCAAATTGTATCAGATTACTCTTTTTTTCCTCTTCTTTTTTCTTCTGGTTGAGCTCTGATCATCCAGTCAATGAAGCCAGGTCAAGTGGGTATTTTCTGTAAGTGTGGGTGTTTTTGTGCATATGCTCTTCTTATCAGCTGGATGCTTCATTCTCTACTCTAGACCTCTGTGGCTATGTCACTCACTCTGGGCCCAGGAATCCCCAGGTCTTGCCAAACTGCTGGCCAACCAGGTCTCCGCCCGGGTTCACAGGAATCTATTGAACATGATTGGACTTAACTCACAGCTTCATTGCTGTTTTTCCCTCACTTCCCCTTATTGGTGACCAAAGAACATGGTCACCAGTCAGAGCATGTGTCTGCTCATGTACTCCCATTAAGTCTCAGTCTTGGAAAGGGGTTTGTCCTGAGGGGACCTGACCGCTTGCCTTGATGTCTCCTGGGCAAGCAACTTTTTTTTTCCTGTAGTAGTCAGACAGCCACTATTGTTTTATATTCTTCCTGTTGGTCTTTCTTTCAAGAAATACCTTCTGTTCTTCTAGCTGTTCCAGGCTGGTATGTTTGTCCTTTCCAGTGGAAATTTCCTACCTCAGAAAATTCTGGATGGGGTTCAAGATTTCACCTATGGTTTTATGTAATGCAGAGGCTCCGCAGAAAGCCTCCTTAACTAGACACGTTGTAGCCTCATTTTAGGTATTCCATTCTTAGCCTTCGGTATGGATTATATATCAATGTAATAGAAAATAAAAATCCTCACCACTGAACCAATAAACAACATTCTTATCAATGGAGAAAAGATTGAAAGCTGTCAAGGACTTCATTCTTCTTGGATCAACTATCAACACTCATGGAAGCAGCAGCCAAGAAATCAAATGACGTATTGCATTAGACAAATCTGCTGCACAAGACCTTTTTAAAGTGTTGAAGAATAAAGATGTCAGCTTGAGGACTAAGGTGCCCCTGACCCAAGCCATGGTATTTTCAATAACCTCATATGCATGTGAAAGCTGGGACAGTGAATAAGGAAGAACGTAGAAGAATTGATGCTTTTGAGTTATGGTATTGGAAGAGAATGTTGAAGGTGCCATGGGCTGCCAAAAGAACCAACAGACCCATTTTGGAAGAAGTGCAGCCAGAGTACTCCTTGGAGGTCAGGATGGCCAAACTTCATCTCTCATACTTTGGACATCTTGTCAGGAGGGACCAGTCGCTGGAGAAGGATATCATGTTTGGTAAAGTGGAAGGTCAGAAAAAAAGAGGAAGACCCCCAATGAGATGGATTGGTCAAGAGGCAGCATCGATGGACTCAAGTATGGCAACTGTAGTGAGGTTCGCTCAGGATCTGGCAGTGTTTTGTTTTGCCATGCATACGGTTGCTATGAGTCGGTACCAACTCAATGGCACCTAACAACAACAACAACAAATCAGTTATAGGCAGACGACGGACTTACAAGCTTTCTAAGGTGATATTTCTGGCTATTCCTTTCTCTCCCCCTCAAGTTCTATTTTATAATGGTATGCCAGGGAAACCAAGATCCAAAAGACAGCCAAGCATCTTAAATTATTTCCCCCCTTTTGCCTATTCCAACCATGGCTTAAACCCTGTATCCCAGAACCCTGTTGTTCCAAGGTTGTGCATACATCATTATTTACCTCTGTCTCACTTAGCCCATACAAAGCCGCCTAATTGTTTTCCCATATGTTTGTGCTTCCATTCCCTTCCCCCTTATTGTGTATTGTCCCCCTTCCTAGTACCCAAACTATCCTGTGTCTGTTTCCTACCCTGTGCTCCACCTTCCCATCCCTCCCCTCACCTCACCCCCCCACATGTCCAAGTAACCAGCAAAGAAGCCACTCCCCTCTTTAGTATAGGCCCTTTTTCTTAGTCTTTTACAGTAGTGGTCCTATGCAGTATTTTTCCTTTTGTGACTGACTAATTTCACTCAACATAATGTCCTCAAAGATCATCCATGTTGTTATTCAAGGTAGCATAATAATCCATTGTGTATGTACCACAACTTGTTTATCCATTCTTCTGTTGATGGGCACTTAGGCTATCTCCATCTTTTTGCTATTGTGAATAGTGCTGCTATGAACATTGGTGTGCATATATCTACTTGTGTTATGGCTTGTATTTCTTGTGGGCAGAGGAATTGCTGGATCTTAAGGTATTTCTATTTCTATTTCTGAGGAAGTGCCATAATTCTTTCCAGAGAGGTTGGAACATTTTGCAATCCCACCAGCAATGCAGGAGCATCTCAGTCTCTCCACATCCATGCCACCATTTATTGTCCTCTACTTTTTGGTCTTTGCTGTTATCCCATAAAGATTTAAAGCCTTAGAAACACTATACAGGGTCGGTATGAGCAGGAACTGACTCCATAGCCACTACCACTCTACTACTGGACCCTTCTACTAACACACAAACATACTGTGATTTCTCACACCAAAAAAATAAATAAATATAGACTATCTTTAAATTATATCCACATCTCTCTCAATTACAGCTCTTTATAACAATTATTCTGTATTATCTATAATCACTGTCTCTAGTAACTCTTTTCTTCTTTCTTGAACATACCCTAATCTGATTTCAGACCCTTTGTCCAGTTCCATGAAATTGCTTTTGTCAAGGTAAATAATGACCAACATGTGACTATATGCAATGCTAATTTTCAGTCCTCATTTAGCTTGATATATTGACAACCATTGAAGGGTAGATCACCTATTCTTCTTTGGTATACTTTTTCACTTGGTTTCTTAAATACACACACACAAAAATATTTTACTTAAAATTTAAAAAAAAAACATTTTTTAAGTTTTTATTGTGAAATGAGTGAATGTTTACAGGGCAGATCATCAGTTTTACATTCAACAAATCATATACTTTATTTTGTTACAATGATTATAATCCCCTCCCTGTTCCATCAGTTAACTCTATATTCATTTTAGCTCTTTTATTTATTTATTTATTTATTTTAAACACTCAGGCATATATAATCATTTAAACCACCAAAGAGCATATTCTGCAAAAACCTGCCTCAGTCCTTCTCTTTCCATGAATCTAAAGTCCTCAGCTGCTCCTCTCCATGTCCCCATCTCTGCCTCCATCTCTGGTGTTGGTGTTTCTCTGAACAGAGTCCCAAAAAAGATTTTATTTTCACCTCACTGACTTGTCCTTCTTGGTCTCCTTTTTTTTTGGTTCCTCCTCATTTCCCTAATGTCTAAAAGTTTGAATACCACAGGGCTCTCATCTTAACGTTCTCTCTTTTGTCCACATCCATTCCCTTGTTGATTCCATCCAGCATCATGGCTGTACAGGTCATGTTCGCATAGATGATGTCCAGATTTATACAGCCATCCTGCATTTACATCTTGAATCTCTAATACATCTCAAACTTAATATGTCCCAAACTGAAATTCTGAACTTTTCACACAGTTCCCATTTTAGTTAATGACAACTCATCCTTTATTCACTCATGACTTCTTTCCTTCTCTCATACTCACAGCCAGTCCATCACAACTGTTGTCATACTTGTTGCCAACATTTCCAAAATGTGACCACTTACCATCAACTACACTGTTCCCACCTTGATCAAACCACCTTCATTTCTCACCTCTTAAATTCCTGGTGTGGCACTGTGAGTTAATGCAGCAGACTACAAAACTGTTTGAACTGCAAGGTTGGTAATTCAAGCTCACCAGATGCTCCTCGGAAACCCTATACAGGGTCGCTATGGGTCAGAATTGACTCGACGGCACTTAACAACAACAACAGCAAATGACTTCTCAGTTTCTGCCAAAGTGCTCCTATCAAAAAATATTAGATCATCTCATAATTATGCTTAAAGGTTCTAATGGTTTACGATCTTGTTTAGAAGCTGGGTCAAGTTACCGTTTCTAGAACTCTATTAATGCATTGATGAAATGAGGATAGAAATGATGCCTACCTCATAGGGTAACTTTGCAAAGTGAGCACAATAATATCTGTCACTTGCTTAGGAGAGTATCTGGGATACCTAAGAGCTTAAGGGTTTAAACTAGCATTGTCATCATCTTAGACATACATTATTAATATATTTAACCAACAAGGTTAATAATGTTATTTTGTGTCTATGGATTATAATAATATCTAAAAATAAAACGGGAAATTATGCATTTCTCTCTGTCCATTTATATCTAATGAGCCAGACTTTAATACCAAACATACATACCATGAGTCTTATTGAGTATGGGGCATCTCCAGGGACAAATAAGATTGCCCAGCTGGCAATAGAAGTCTTTAGCAATGGAGACAAAAGATGATGACAGTGATAATAAAAAAGGCAGTGAGGAAGAGAGCTAAGTATCAACCACTGAGAATTTGGACAGGAAATCCCTGCTGAGCAATCTAAGAGCAGTCTATCTACCTGGCTTCTCTTTTATTTTGCATACTAGCCAGTGGCAGCTCTGCCTCATGGATGTCGTTGTTGTTGTCAAGTGCTGTTGAGTTGGTTCCAATTCATAGCAACCCTATATAGGGTTTCTAAGGAGGGGCTGGTGAGTTTGAACCACATTGCTGTCCAAACCAACATTGTGGACCAGTGCTTATCCTAACGCACCATACCAGGACTCCTCATGGGTAATAGAAGGAATTCACAAATTCTCAAGACAGCCTGGAATTACAACTCTATGACCCTCCTTCTGCCTTAGCCCACTCTCCTGGCCTTTTGTTACCATATCCCCCCATTTCTTCCCCACCTCACTATTCCTGTCAAGCCCTTCTCAGATGCATGGTGCTTGCTCTTTGAGGAGAGCTGTGTCAGCTCTGTACCAGCTGGAAGAGACACCCAGATTAAAAGGTGAGCGTATCTTTGTGCTGGCATCTGGTGATTTTTTTCCCCCTATATGTGTAGTTACTTTTTTCTCTCTAAATTGATTATTTCCATTTTCCGTCTTTCCTTTCTCTTTTATATTTGAATGGTGCCACTAATGCAGGCACACAGAGTGAACCAAAGTCCATTAAAATATAATAGCAAGTAGTCCAAGACTCAGAATGCTGAGGTAGCTAAACAGAACACCCCACTCCTCCTTTCCATTTCGCATTATCTTTCTTAGTTACTCACTCTTTTTCTTCTCTAAATCCATTATATTCCTTCTTTCTCTCTTGCACACTCTGTTTTGGTCTTTGATTTCTCTCAGTTTTATTTCTCATTTAGCTTCCATTGTTTCCTAGGTTTTTTTCCCCATCCTTCCTTCATTCCATCTATCTTATTTCTGCTAGACTTTCCCTTATAGATTTCCCTTCAAAGTCTCAGTCTCTCATTTCTGCTAACTCCTAGGCTATTTTTATAACATCCTCATCATCGTTAAGTGCCATCGAGTCAGTTCCAACTCTGTACAGGGTTTCCAAAGTTCCGCTGATGAGCTTGAACTGCTGGCATTGCAGTTCAAACAACTTTTCAGCCCAGCACAATAACCCACAGCACCACACCAGGACTCCTATAAGGTCCTACTTAATATAAAGTCTCAGAAACAGAAGCATCCTGAGGATAATGGTGAATTAAAACCAAGGGAAATAGGAGACCAGCTATTTCTTCTTCACAGCATCTCATTTGCTAAAATCAACAGAGGATGAAAAAGACAAGTAAAAAGAGTAATGGGGTCCAAGAAGCCTACAAAGGAGAGGATAATGGGGGATGGCAAAAGACTCAGCTCTCTGGAGGAGAAATGTGTACAGAAAGTGTTTGGACTAGGAGAGAGAAAATTGGTTCTGTCATCTAGCTGGTTGGTGAGTATATGTTGTTGTTGTTGTTAAGTGCCATCGAGTCGGTTCCGACCCGTAGCGACCCTGAACAGGGTTTCCGAGGCTGTAAATCTTTACGGGAGCAGAAAGCCTCATCTTTCTCCTGCGGAGCAGCTGGTAGTTTTGAACTGCTGACCTTACGGTTCACAGCCTGATTCGTAACCACTACGCTACATATTGGTCATGAAATCCGGTGAGCCTTGCCTGTAAACTCTACCTCCCTCTTACCATTTGTGATGATCAAATGAATGGTGTATAGAGAAAGTTAATATCACTATAGCATGTTATATAAAATAACCCAATGCCATTTAGAAGATTCTGATTCATAGTGACCCTGTCGAGTGTTTCTGAGGCTGTAGAAATCTTTATGGGAGCAGAAGACCACATCTTTCTTCTACAGAGTAGCTAGTAGATTTGAACTGCTGACCTAGCAGTTAGTAGTCCAGTGGTTATCTTACAATGCCATCAGGACTCATTATACAAAATAAGTTGGTTGTTATTATTATTTTTGCAATCTCCTTAGAAGACAAGATATGTATTTATCCATGTGGCCTCAGAATCAATAGACAACTTTGCATATGGTAGGTGGTTAATGAACTGTGGTTGAATATGATGGAACTTAATTCCCACATACTCTGGAATTCCCCTAACTGTTTGATTCCAACAATAGTAATTTCTCCTGCCTTTCAAAGTTATCAGGACTAAATAAAAATACTATGCCCATATACAATCTAGGAATATATGTGACATTGGGGACTAAGGGTCACCAGATTCAAGCCATGGTATTCTCAATTGCTTCATATGCATGCAAATTGAACAATGAATAAGGAAAACCAAAGAAGAATTAAATTATGGAGTTGGCAAAGAATATAAAATATTCTATGAACTGCTAAAAAAATTTTAAGAAATTTATCTTGGAAAAACTACAGCCAGAATTGTCCTTAGCAGCCAGGATGATGAGAATTTGTCTCACATTATCAGCAGGAATCAGTCCCTGGAGAAGAAGATCATGCTTTGTAAAGTAGAAGGTCAGTCAAAAAGATGAAGACCCTGTAGGAGATTGATTAACATAGTGGTTGCAACAACGGACTCAAACACAGCCACAAGTGTGAGGATGGTGCGGGTCTGGGCAGTGTTTGGCTCTGTTGTACATTAGAACTGAATCAGTGGCAGCTAAAAACAACAATAACAACACGCTCACTTAATAAAATAATATGCACCAAAATAAAACAAACACACACACAAATGCATTGCCATCAAGTAGATTCTGACTTACAGTGACCCTATGGGAAAGCGTAGAACTAGCCCATAGGGTTTCAGCGGGTGTGTCCAACCACCAACCTTTGAGTTAGTCACCAAGTGTTTAACCGCTGCAGCATCATGTTTCCTCAGCCCTTAAAAATGTCCCCTTTTCATGAATTTTAATAGTCTTACAAGTGGTCCCATTATGACATATATATAACATCTGATATGTTCTATATAATATCTGTTTGCTATACAATGTTTATTTGATGCCTTATTAAATTTTAAAAGCAATATTGACAACTGCTTATAACTTTGAGTCCAATTATTTGTGGAGTCCTGGTGTGGTGCTATAGGCTAAACTGAACTGTTAACCAGGATTCAAACCAGCCAACCACACCTCAGAATCAGACAGAGGGTTGCTGAGTCAGAACCAACTCTATGGCACCCCACAACAACAACAACAACAATTTGTGTTTTGTATGCATATGCCCTAAATGTTAGTAATAATCAAATATTATTAATACACATTAATAGCAAATTAATTTCTGTAATTTCTGGATTGTAAGTTATGGCCAATTTTTATTTGTATTTATTTTTTAGACATTTTCAACAATTAATACTTGAATAATTAAGAAAACATAAAATGCTATTTTAAACAAATAGCAATGTCCACAAACAACTATGCATAAACCTCTGTAGTCCCACCTCACCAACACTACAGAATTCTTCCAAGATGATGCAAGAATGAAGAAACAGAAAATTCACAAAAGACCAGTGAGCAGATGAGTTATTCTATTTCAAGGGTGATATTTTTGTTGTGGGAGTCCTGGTGTGGCACAGTGGGTTTATGCACTGGACTGCACAGTTGGTTTGAACCACAAGGTTGGCAGTTGAAGCTCACCAGTTGCTCCATGGAAACCCTATACAGGGTCACTATGGGTTGGAACCAATTTGATGGCACTTAACAACAATACATTTTTGTTTATGTGGTTCTACAGGATAATGCTCTGGGCTGCATTGTCTCACCAGTTGCTCCTCAAAAACTCTATCTAGGGTCGCTATGAGTCAGAACCAACTCAACAACACTTAACAAAAGCAACATTTTTGTTGTGTGTCATTGAGTCAATTCCATTCATGGTAGTCCCATATGACAGAGTAGATCTTTACCCTAGAGTTTCCATAGCAGTTACAAAAACAGATCACCAGGTTTTTTTCTTCTATGAATTTCCTGGATTTGAACTGTTCATTTATTGGTTAGCAGCCCAGCACTTAGCCATTTCACTAGCAAGTCAAAACCATCAAATTCACTGCCATCAAAAGGATTCCTATGTATACCAACCCTGTAGCATAGTGTGGTTACAAATTGGTCTGAGAACCTTAATGTCAACAGTTTGGAACTACTAGCTGTTCTGCGGAAGAAAGATGAGGCTTTCTGCTCCCATAAAGATTTACAGCCTTGGAAACCCTGTATAGGGTCGCTATGGGTCAGAACCGACTCCACGGCACATAACAACAACAACATAGTGTTTCCTAGGCTGTAAATCTCTACGGGAACAGAAAGTCTCATCTCTCTTCCATTGAGTGACTGATAGGTTTGCACTGCTGACCTTGGGGTTAGTAGTCCAGTGCTTATCCTATAACGTAAGGGCTCTTTATTTCCAAGATATCATACTTAAAACCCATCATTTCCTCAAATGCCAAGTGCATCTCTCTATGAAAAAAAATGGACTTGGATCCCATGCTAGTCAATCCAAAACTAAGTTACCAAACAGTAGAAAGCAAAGGAAAAGACAGGTGTCTACATTCATAATTCACCTGAACTTCCTTAAGTCTTCTCTCAATTATCTGACCATTAAGATCTATAGGTGATTCATTTCTACTTTTTCTTGAAGTAAACAGGCTCCTTGAACATTGTCGAAGTTGTTTTAACCCATGTAGAATTGTACCACGGCATGAATGGGATTGTGCAAAACAAGCACAACCTAGGAGATAATGGTACTTGGTAATCAACAGTAAGAGTGCAAGACTTATGAAAAAATACCACCTTTCTGTTTGAAGCCTTTACTTTGATCCTCAGTCTTCTACAAAGTTCTACTGTATCCAAATACTGACTCATTGAATAGTAAAGTCCCAACCTTTCAAAGAGAAACAGGAAAGCTTCTTTGTACTTTTTTGTTTATATTTATATGCTTTATAGCATAACTATTTTGATTCCATAATTTGTTGGAAAGGGCTTATCTAGAATCATTCCTAAGAAAAGTGAAATGTAGTAAGGATTTCTGCTCCAACAAAAATAAAGGTTTTCACTCAAAGAGAAAGGTTGAGTATTTTAATCCTTCCAGAGACTCTGGACTGACTCTGTTAAATAGTGGGTCAGAAAGTAGACCTTCTGTAAAGCTACAACTTGAAATTTAATTATGCAAGGGCTCTGAAGATAAAGAGGAATTTGTTGACGTCCAAGATTTACCATATTCCCCAAAGACAGGATCTATGCAGAGAAAATACTATTCTTGGACCAGCCTTTAGCACTCTATTGCTGGAAGTTTTTTGTTTTTTTTTAAGCTTCTAAACAAAAATGTTTAGATGCTTTAAAAAATGCTTGGTAAGGTGAAGGGTCAATGAAAAAGAGGAAGACCTCCAAAAGATGAGTTGGCACAGTGGTGGCAGCAAAGGGCTTAAGCTTAGCAATGATTATGAGGTTGGCATAGGACCTGGCAGTGCTTTGTTCTGCTGTGCATAGGGTCCTTATGAGTCTGTACAGACTCAATGGCACCTAACAACAACTACAAACAAAAATGTGCATATTTTCAAAGGAACTAATCATTTTGGCCCCAATACCAAATGAACAGTTTTAAAGAAATAAAACTCAGGTGATATTCTTTGGTGTCCATGGGCATTTCACAAGTTTTAATTTCCAGAAAACAGTTGGGAAAGAAAAATTAGATTTGTGATATAGACCTAGGATTTATCCCAGGTCTTCTTTACATTTAGGGCACTTCTTGTTTGTTGCATTCCAGTGGTCACTCCCACCTCACCTAGTCTTCTTTCTCTTATATTGAATTAGTGCAAGAAATGTCAGACAATAATTAATTCTATGCCAAAATCCAGGCTCCAGTCAAAATAATAAATATGGTGAGCATTTTCCCTTAGGCCATCGAACACCTTATACACACCTGTCCTGGTGTGTCATTTCACTGAATACTTTCACCTAGCTTCTCTCAGCTTTCACTAATATCATAACCATTTATCTTACCTGGGAAAGCCCAACCTCTCAAAAAATTAAACTTACAAGCTTTCAAACTTTATTTGAAAACCGCTCCTAGAACAGGTATCAAACTTCAAAATAAATCTTTCTTTTTTATATTGGGTCAGAGGGTGCCTCATAGTTCCCTACAGAGCCATTTATCTTAACCAATGTATTTTCTCATTGACTATATGAATGCATACATGTTTTCTTATTGTAACCACCCTGTAGGAGAGGTGAAAAAAATGAACTCTGACTATATAACTTGGTTATTCCTCTTTTGCTACAGTCACATGAAGAAAAGTAACACAGGGAGTGTCAAAACCCCAAAAATGCCTGAAGTGCAAGCCTTTTGTAACTAAATTTCACAACATAAAACACTTTTGAGAAGCTTTCAGAATGGCAGGCACAATAGTAAATCAACAGTGCCATCTGCCAAATGGCCTGGAGATGCAGAGACCATTGGGCTCATTAATTACTGATGACAATCAGAGTCAATTTGATTTTACTATGAGCTAAGAAGAGGAAATCATTGAGAAGCTTGTTCTTAATGGGTTTAAGTGTAATGGGAATGGACAAATCCATCTTCCCACCTCCTCTCTTTGAGAGCAACATTGTGACCAAACTATTTTGTCTAAATAATTTAGGCAAAAGTGAATTGGTGGGAGGCCCTATATTTCAACATCTAATATGTATCATGTTATATCAGATAATTATTATTATCCTCTCTTGCAGGAAGGGGGACTGTTTAATCAAAATTAAGTTTCTACAAGACTTTTTACTCATTTTCATTTCCTCTCTTTAGGGAATGACACAAGCCAGTTCTCTAAAGTTAAGAATGGGAAAGGTCATCCACAGCTTTCAAGCGTGGGAATGAAGTAAACTGCAGGGAAACACAGAGGCTCTCTGTCAATTACTAAACTTCCTGGGCTTTTCACCCAGCCCTCACATACAGCCTCTACTTATCAGTGCACAGACTTTAGGAGAGAAATGAAGCTGAGTACCATATCTGATTGGAACTGCAGGGGACTTTCAGTAGACAGGATGCAATTACTCAACTTGGAATACAGCCACAGCCAACACGCCTGTGATCACTCTGATTCCTTTGTATTCCTATAGCACCTTTTCTAGCATGTATTGCAGTTCCCATTTGAGTATAAGAAGAGCTTCCCCTAACCCAGCAGCAGCCATTCTTTTAAACAGTTCATTTCAATTGAACAACACTGGTGATGTTAGTTGTGTACTGTTGAGTTGGTTCTGACTCATAGAGGCCCTGATAGGGTTTCAAAGGCTATAAATATTTACAGAAACAGAAAACCGCACCTTTTTCATGTGGAGTGACTGGTAGATTCGAACTGCTGACCTTGTAGTCAGCAGCCCAGCTCATAATTCTCTACACTACCAGGGCTCCTTCAAACAACACTAAGTCTATAATATTCTCAAGGTTGCACGAGACAGTTGGAAATTGAGAAGCAAAATGTAAGGCATAATGAAGAAATTTATTCTTTTGTAGTAATAAAATGTAGTCTAAAGAAATAATCAGAGAACAAGTATAAAAAACAGGGTCTATAAGCTAATGATACTACTGTTCTCAGATGAGAAAAGGAAATATATACTGTCTCCTTGTCTATAAAGGATATTTAAAAAATAATCTTTAATTTGTTTTGTATCATGTCTATACATTGAAAAATAATTGGGATTATATAGGTGCAGTTTAATCATCTATACTGTTCCAATTTCTCTCAATTCTAAATTTTTTAAAACATTTCTTGTCTAGGATCACTCTACAACTGACTTGGTCACTGTGTTACTCAATACTCAATCTTACTAAATCTTACTAAAAAATAGATGTATTTTGAATTTATAAGTAACATGCATTCCTATTAGTCCTTGGCATGGTGGTATTTCACTTTTATAGCCTCGTATTTACTCATGCACCTTTCACTTAAGAACTTAAACAATTAGGTTTTAAGTCTCTTGTTCATTTTTTATGTGGTCTGTGTAATTCATTTATTTTGTTCTTTGAAATTAGTACTTCAGACTTTAAAATGGACATGAAATTAATTGGACATTATTATTGAATTTAATATTAGGCTAATCAAATGCAATATTGAGATTTTTCTAGATTCATTAGTGCCTACTTAGTAACTAGTGTGATCCTTCCTAAAATCTAGTAGAAAGAGCATGTTTATTTGAAAACAATGTTGAAAGACTAATATTTTTTCAATATGATAAAGTACCTTTGTTACTATTCAAAATACACGAGCATGGATCATCATATTTGATTTCACGGAGACACGCTGAAGCAGATTAAGAAATATTTTATCATTCCCATAGCAAAGAAACTGAGGTAAATAAGCTTCTGTGACTTGTTCAAGGTCACACTGCTAATAGCTGTCGCACCACCTATTGTGATTTCTGGTCCCATGCTCTTTGATACAATCTCTTGTGACAAACCTTGATCCTAGGTGTCAGGAACTAATAAATTAATTAGAATAGATTTCACTCTATTTGCAAGCTACCTGTTAGCCTGCCACGTCTAATTGATATTGACAAAGACACAAAACTCCTGACTCCGAAACAAAAGACTTTATTCCTGCAGAAATTGCCATAGCCAGAGTAATAGCATTTTCTCCACAATTCTCATAGACCAGTAAACTGGGTCAGGTGGCCTTTTGTAAAAAATGAGATAGCAAACCATTCCTCCCACAGCCCTCTCTGTTTAGCTAGGTTTGATAATCCATTGCCAGGGCCATACAGAATTCACACACCATACTCACAGTTATGGGGTTTATTAGGGAGGGTAACAGGTTATCAATTGGGGTCAGAAATGTTCAGAGCACAGTTCTTTCCATCAGGACACCCTTTCCTAAGCCATGCCCACAGACAGGTCTCTCTCAGCTTGGGAAATGTTACAAAGTTTTTTGGGACTGTTAATCATAGGGCACACCACACAGATAAACTCTGTGGGTCAATAAACCTAGTTCTCCCAATTAAGTGTCTGGAAATATCCCACTCTGCAAGCAAGCACCCTGTCCAAAACTTTATTTGTTCCATGGGCCGGGAAGCTCACCACTCTGTCTGTTCTCTAGCTCTTCATTCTGCTACAGTTGCTCCTCTGCCACTCCTCCAGTGTCACAGTGTTTTGTTCCTAGGCCAATGAGATTAAATTCATAGGGATCACAAGATCCAAAAGACACACTCCATTCCTGGTTCTTCATCTTTTTTAGTAATTAGAATTTCCCTCTCTACTTCTAAAATGGCTCATTTTATAACCACATTAGAGCTCTAGGTTTTCACAATTAGTCCTGTTAACAATCACTCACAACTGTATCATATAATCCACCAACATTTTCCTCCACCTTCTCTTATCCATACTCATGAAGAAAATATAGTTTGGTGGGAGTTACATAGATTATGGCAGTAAGAGACATGAAGTAGTTTACTGCACCACACCCCTATACATGCAATAAGCTATGTTATAGGAGAGAAATCTTGAGTTTAAAGAACCCAAATCTTTGCTCTAGAGGTAAACATAATCTTTATACTATTGGATTGTTAGAGAACTGCAGAAGGAGCTTTTCTAAAAAGCATCCTTTAAAGAAAATGTGGAGCAAGACAGGACCTCTGTTTGCAATATGTGTAGAAATACAAGTGGCACATGGAGAACTGTCTCACAACACTAATTTGAGTTGAGTTCATATTTAAAACAATAACCTTTGACTTTAAATTCTATATTCTATTATTCTATGCTGCCTATGCGAGAACTTCGAGCAGCAGTGAGACATGTAGTATGGAGCTCCAACAACAACACGGCATACTGGGCCACAAGGCTGTTTAACTGCAAGTTGCGGAAAGCCTCATCTCTCTCACATGGAGGGCCTGGAGGAATTGAGCTGCTGACCGTGAGGTTCGCAACCAGGTGTTTGTTTGTTTGTTTGTTT
>NW_006409056.1:34467-36658 GCF_000296735.1 Chrysochloris asiatica | reverse complement strand
CCAGGATTGAACATTGTTTCGTTCTGCTGTGCATGGGGTCGCTATGAGTCGGTTCCGACTCGATGGCACCTGACAACAACAACATGCTGCCTCTCCAGGATTGAGGCAATTGTTGTTGTTAGGTGCCAGTGAGTTGGTTCCAACTCATAGCAACCCTATGCACAACAAAATAAAACACTGCCCCATCCTGTGCCATCATCACAATTAATTATGTTTGAGCCCATTTTTGTTGCCACTGTATCATTCCATCTCACTGGGGTTCTTCCTCTTTATTGTATGATATCCTTCTCCAAGAATTGCTGCTTTCTGACACGTTCAAAATATGAGAGATAAAGTCTTGCCATCATTGCGTTTTAGGACGATATACTACTCTCAAAACAGATTTGTTTGTTCTTCTGGCAATCCATGGTACTTTCAGCATTCTTCAACAACACCATAATTTAAATACATCTGTTCTTCTGTAGTCTTTCTTATTTATTGCCCAACTTTCACATGCATATGAGACCATTGAAAATACCATGACTTTCAGTCAGATTCACCTCAGTTCTCAAAGTGACATCTTTGCTCTAACACTTTAAGGAGGTCTTTTAGAATTCTACACCCACTAAATCATAGCTTTTGGTAAACCACTTCTCCTGCAGCTCTACTGTAGTGAAAATATCAAACATAAGCTTCCCTTAGCCATATGTTTCACACCATATGTAGCAGGAGAGTGGAATGTTGTCTGCAGCACCCCTACCCACTCTCAAGAGAGTAGATCATTACAACAGACAGGCTTTTAATCTGCTGAACACTTCTTGTCAGTTGTGTGACTCCAGTTTTTGAAGTCAGAGAGAACTAGATTACTCTACATAAAAGAGCAAGCAAACATTAAAGGGAGCCAAGAAAGAAGAAAGAGTAATGGGGAATCCTGGGCTGAATAGAGTAATGACAAAGAGAAATTAGGCATATACTTGTTGTTGTTGTTGTTAAGTGCTGTCAAGTAGGTTCTGACCCAAAGCAACCCTGTATAGGGTTTCCAGGGAGCAACTGGTGAGCTTGAACCACTGACCTTGCAGTTCAAATGACTGCAGTATGGCACATTAACCCACAGCTCCACACTAGGACTCCATATATCTAGGAGAAGAGATACCTAGTAAAATGTTTATCTTTAAGTGAATGCACTAATACTTTTGTAGGAGTGGATTCTTTGGGGGAAGCTTGAAAAAGTTTTGAGTTTTATTTCTGGGTCTCCGTGATTTAGAAATAGTGGCAAAGCATGGGTTTTGGAAGAGAAGGAGTCAAGATATGATGCATAGCAGAAACTTACCAAAGTTTAAAAAGGTGTAGAGTGCTGCCAGAGATGTTCTATGCTATGAAGGGTCAACTGGTATGGCCTGCATCAATCAAACTCCTTTTCTCTGCAGTTTTTATTTAGATTCAAACAATGAAAGAAAACTACAGAAGATCCAAAGGAAAGGAGGAAATGGCAACTGTTTATTTCCTAAACTCCTTCTACCTTCCTTTATCTAAGATCAAAGGTCTAGTCAGCCAGTCTTATCCAGATACCTACTCTCTCTGAATTCATATATTGAATTCAAGGAAGCCCAATGACCTTCAGGGCACAATTGACTAAAGATACAAATCTTAAAGTCTTATATTCCACCACTTGCTAGCTCTGTGGCCTTAGGTGACTAATTAACGTCCCTGTGCCTCAACTTCTTCATGGGTAAAATTAAATTAGCAATAGTATGTACATCAAATGGAAGTGTAAAACATGAAATAAGAAAGTACTTAGTACAAATCTTTTACAATGACATATCAGACTAATCTCTAAAATCTATAGGAAACTACAACACCTCTACAAGAAAAAAACAAATAATCCAATTTAAAAATGGGCACAGGACATGAACAGACACTTCACCAAGGAAGAGATTTGGCAGTCAACAAATATATGAAGAAATGTTCACGATCACTGGCCATTAGAGAGATGCAAATCAACAATGAGATATCATCTCACACCAGCAATAACAACAAAGTTCAAAAAAGCAGAGGACAATAAATGCTAGCGAGGATGTGGAGAGACTGGGACCCTCCTACATTGCTTGTGGGAATGCAAAATGGTCCATCCACTCTGGAAAACAGTATGGCACTTCCTCAGAAAGTTGGAAATAGAAACACCTTATGATCCAGCAATTCCTCTGCTTGGTAT
>NW_006409056.1:31362-34257 GCF_000296735.1 Chrysochloris asiatica | reverse complement strand
GCCTTCGAGTCGGTTCCGACCCATAGCGACCCTGTACAGGGTTTCCGAGGGTGTAAATCCTTACGGGAGTAGAAAGCCTCATCTTTCTCCAGCGGAGCAGCTGGTAGTTTCGAACTGCTGACCTTATGGTTCGCAGCCCGATTCGTAACCACTACGCTACCAGAGCTCCTTTGAATGAAATTAGTCAGTCACAAAAGGACAAATATTGCCAAACACCATTGTTGTAAAAGCTTAAGAAAAGATACTCATACTAAAAGAAAAAGAAAAAAAAAAATTTCTTCATTGTTACCAGGGCGGGTAGGGAGGGGATGGTAGAGCATATAGGGTAGGAGATAGACACAACATAGTTTGAGTGTTGAGGAGGGCAATACATAAGAAGTGGGAGGCAGATGGAAGATTAAGGTATATAGGGGAACACTGAGGCAGGTTTGCATAGGCTAAGTGGGACAGAGGTAAATAGTGATGTATGTTTAATTTTAGAACAACAGGGCTCTGTGATACAGGGATCAAGGCATAGTCTGAATGGGTTAAAGAGGGGGAATGATGTTAAGATGCTTGACTGTCTTATGAATATTGGTTTCCCTTGGCTACTATTGTAAAATAGACACTTGAGTGGGATAGAAAGGAATATTGAGAAACATGATTACAGAAAGCTTGTAAGCCCGTCCTCAGCCTATAACTCATTGGAATACCTAAAAGGGGTTCTAAAAACTTGTCCAGTGAAATAGGCTTCCTGTGAAGACTTTGTAATGTATAGGACCTTAGATGGAATCCTAAGCCCCATCCAGAACCTTCTGAGGTGAGACATTCATACTTGAAAGGACAGGCAGACCAGCCTGGAGTAGCTAGAGGAACAGAAGATACTTATTTTGTTGTTGTTGTTGTTGGTAGCAAACTTTTATTTAAATTTTATGTAACTCAAACTTTATAAATAGCCAACATAATTGAAAACTGAATTTTCTCATTTAAAGCCCTAAGTATTCAAAGCTTGAAACAGTTAATTTAGAAATAAGCAAACGACTAAAACAAAAAACCTCTGCAGCAGATACTGTTTAAATACTTTAAGAAAAAGAAAAATCTAAACTGAGCTTACTCTTTACAAAAATTATTTTAGCTCAAAAAGTATAAAATCAAAATGATCTTAATATTAATTCTATAAAAAAGGGAGACGGTCTTTGACTTCATGCCACCATTTCTTTAGAACCTCATATCTTTTTCATCAAATTTGGCCACAAATCAAATTTTTGTGTGGCCCTTCTTTTTCAGGTAATTCCTTTTGCAGAAGAGGCCAAATGTAAACATGGAAGAATAACTACCTAAGCAAGTAGGAAAGTGTTCCATAATAGTGTGCAAATAAGGTAAGAGTTCTGGATTAATCTCTGGAACTCGATCTGGAACTCGATCTGGACCTTGACCTTGACTTTGAGGGAGATCTAGAATGGGATCTTGATGTAGCTCTTTTTGGAGGGGACACAGAATGAGTCTTTGATGGCGGAACACGTAGGGGTGAGTTGGAATGAGATTTGCTCCTTGATCTGGACTTGGATTTTATATCACCTTTTCCATTTTCCTGTGTAGCATGAGATCTGCTTAGAGACTTCTCATACTTATCCTTAGATTGACACTGAGTGGAGGACAGGGAACCATGGTCAGATTTAGGCTTAGATTTGCTCTTACATCTGGATTAACTTCTCTTGGTTGGAGAACTCCATCAGCCTTTGTTCTGCAACCTGGATGGGGAGAGACTTTTTGAGACACTTTGAGATCTACTGTGGCTCCTACTGCTACTCCTATTTTGAGACCTTCTCCTAGACCTTGACCTGGATCTGCTTCCAGAGTAAAGCCTACGATGGCTCATTTGTGGTTTATCCTCAATGAGCCTAATGTTTCTGCCATTTATTTTTGTATCATCCAGTTTATCCAACACATGTCACATGTCAGCATGGGAGCAAAACTCAATCATGCCTTCCTTCATTTGTGCGCATCGCATAGGTCATGTCACCTGTTTGTCTCATGAAAGTGTTTAAATCCTGCCAACTACAACCACTAGAGAGATTTTCTACAATAAGTCCGTACTTTGTAAGAACCCATGGTCTAGCCAGAGATGCTGATGTAGAGCGATGGAGAAGCTGGAGACTTTAGATCCAGAGAGGGAAAGCGACAGTGTGCTGAAGACCTGGGGGGCACGGGGGAAGGATTGCATGAAAGAGATTGTGACCATGGTAATGAGACGATATATGATAGAATGGTTGTAAAATTAATGTTCTCCCATGTAAACTATCACATAATTCACAATAAAACACTTAAGAAAAAAAAAAAAAAAAACCATGGTCTATGTTTGTCTCTGCCAGAGGTTCTCCCATTGCTGTATCTACCTCCACCACTGAGGCTTCCGTAGCTGTAGCACCACACTGCCATAGCAGGGTGTGTTTTCCGATCACAGGCTCCCTACAGAGTCAGCTCATAAACTGCATTGTTGGCATGGTGGGCATCCTCGAACTCCATGAAGCAGTACCCATTTTTGAGGTCTACTTGGAGGAAGCAGCCATAGCCACTGAAAAAATGCTGGATGTCTTTTTCCCGGAGGTTGTAGCTAAGGCATTTTATGTAGATGCATGAGATGGCCATGGCAGGCAGTGGCCAGAAGGCTGGCTGTCCAAGGGCAGACGCAAGGCAGGAGTCGTGCAATGGGTGGTGACAGTGCCAGAAGACATGCCTCACACCACAGCGGGGGCTGAGTACAACCACACAATCCAGAAGATACGTCTTGAAAGAAATACCAACAGGAAAAATCCAAAACAATAACTGCAGTCTGATTGGTTACTACAAGAACAAGCAAGTTGTTTGCTGGGGAGCCATCAAGGTAAGCAATCAAGTGCCTCCAGGACAAACCCC
>NW_006409056.1:18895-22337 GCF_000296735.1 Chrysochloris asiatica | reverse complement strand
AAAAAAAAAAAAAAAAAAAAAGTACTTAGTACAGTGCCTGGCAAGTAAATAACTAGTAAGCATTATTTGATTATTATTGTTGTTGTTCTTGCTACTGTTAACGATCAACATCATCATTGTGGAAGAAGAAAAAGAGAACTTTGGTTACAAAGGCTCACTTATCCTTTAAAACTGAAAGACCTAACTTAAATGGGCACCCAGTTATATACGGTCCTCTTAAACCTGGAAAATATCTAGAACCCATCATCTTTATAGCATATCCAGAGCATAGTTGCAAATGTTTCAATTGGCATGTCAAATATTAACAGCCTGTGTTTGAATATATTCATTGACTTCTAGAAAAAATGTTATCTCTATATCAAGGGATTAATAGCATTGTGTAAATGTTTTCTCTAAACTGAAATTACATTAACATTATAGGATTCTCTATTATTAATAATTTTCTTTAATATCTTAATAATGTTATAGGAAAATCAAATTAAGCTAATAAAAAAATTTACCATCAAATTGCATTAACTTTCTTTAGTAAAGACTTATATTTCTTCCTGATGAGAATGCTAACATTGACTGCACATTGCATGATCAGACATGCTCCCTGGCCCCTCTTTTCTGTAAAGTATATCAGGATCATATGGACTCTTCACTTTTCTTTGTCATTTATTTATAGCCAATGCTTGTCAATTCTGTCTTTACTTTACTCCTTGTACCATTCCATATATCCTCACTAAATTTCATCTAGACTATTACCATAGCCTCAAACCATGCCCCTACGGAGTCTGGTAACATTCTAATCCACACTTCACCGCGTTGTAATATTAACCTACAAAAAGTATATCTCTAATTATATCTGTTATCAGCCCCAAAGTCTTCTGATTCTCCATTACCTACAAAAGGAAGCAAATACAAGTTCTTAGCACTTAAAGTCCCCAAATGATAATACTGAAGGAAGAAATCCAAGCTGCAAGAAGGCACTCATAAAAAACAAGTCTCTCAGAACTGATACAAATTGAAATGTTTCCACAAACTGATGCAGCACTGAAGGCACTCACTCATCTATGCCAAGAAATTTGGAAGACAGCTACCTGGCCATATGGTTAGAAGTGATCGATATTTGTGCTTATTCCAAAGACAGGTAGCCCAATGGAATGCAGAAATCATTAAACAGCGTCACTAATATCATATGCAAGTAAAATGTTGCTGAACATAATTAAAAAATGATTGCAACAGTACATCAACAGAGCACTACCAGAAATTCAAGCAGGAATCAGAGAGAACATGGATACCATTACTGATATCAGATGGATCATGGCTGAAAGCATAGGATACTGAAAGATGTTTATTTTTGCTTTATTGGCTATGCAAAGGCTTTGTGGATCATAGCAAGCTATGGACAATATTCTAAAGAAAACTTAATTGGGCTCATTAAAAGCATATAGTTAAGAGGCAGTCATTAGGACAGAACAAGGGGATACTGACTGGCTTAAAATCAGGTAAGGTGTGCACCAGAATTGCATCCATTCACCATACTTATTTAATCTGTATGCTGCACAAATAATCCAAGAAACTGGATTATATGAAGAAAATGAAACAGGATTGGAGGAAAATTCATTAGCAACCTATGATATATAAATGATACATTGCTTGCTGGAAGCAAGGATGATTTTAAATACTTACTGATGAAGATCAAAGACAACAGTTTAAAATATGAATTGTGCTTCAATGTAAAGCAAACAAAAATCCTCATAACTGGACCAGTAATTAAAATAATGAGAAATAGAGAAAAGTCTGATTTTGTCAAAGACTCGATTTTTCTTGGGTCCACAATCAACACTCATGGAAGCAATAGTCAAGAAATCAAAAGAAATATTGTATTAGGCAAATCTGTTGGAAAAGACCTCTTGACAGTGTTAAAGAGCAAAGATGTCAGTGTGAGGACTAAAGTGTGCTTTACTCAAGTCATGGTATTTTCTATTGTCTCATATGCATGTGAAAGTTGGACAATGAATAAGGAAGACCCTAGAAGAATTAGTGCATTTGAATTATGGTTTTGAAGTAGAATATTTTATCAGTACCATGGACTGACAGAGAACAAATAAATCTGTCTTGAAAGAAGTACAGTCAGAATGCTCTTTGGAACCCAGTATGCCAAGACTTCATCCTTTGTGCTTTCCACAGTTTATCAGGAAGGACCCTTGAGAAGGACATCACACTTGATAATGTGGAGCATCAGCAAAAAAAGAGGAAGGTCAATTTGTAAAAGAATGAAAGAAGACCCACATCTCATGCCATATATAAAAACAAATTGAACATGGATGTAAGACCTAGAGCTATAAAGATCATCAATGAATAGATAGGAACAAACTCAGGGGCTCTAATAAGTGGCATACATACACTATCAAACATTACATAAACACACAAACAATAGAAGACAAAATAGATGAATGGCACCTCCTAAAAATTAGAAACGTATGTGCATCAAAAAAATTCACCAAAGGAGTAAAAAGGGAGCCGACAGACTGTGATAAAAAATTTTGCAATGATGTTTCAGGGACTAACATCTAAAATTTATAGAAAAATGGGGCTGTGAGATAAAGTACTGGACTGCAAGGTCAGTTTGAACCACAAGGTCAGTGGTTCAAACTCACCAGCTGCTCCTTTGAAACCTTATAGAGGGTTGCTGTGAGTCTGAACCAACTTGATGGCACTTAACAACAGCAACAACACTTATACAAGAAAAAGATAACCCAATTTTTAAAATGGGCACAGGAAATGAACAATCAAAGAAGACTTTGAACAAACTTATGAAGAAATGTTAATGATCATTAGCCATTAGAGAGATACAAATCAAAACAATGAGATATCATCTGACAAAAGCATTAACAGCGAAGTTCAAAAAAACAGAAAACAAAAAATGCTGGCTAGGGTGTGGAGAGCCTGGAATCCTCCTATATTGCTGATAGGACTGTAAAATGATTCAACCACTCTGGTGTGGCACCGTGGGATAAAGCACTGGACCGCAAGGTTGGTTTGAACCACAAGGTCAGCAGTTCAAACTAACCGGCTACTTCTTGGAAGCCCTATTCTGGGTCACTATGAGTCAACACTTAACAACTATAACTCTGGAAAATGGTAATGGTACTTCCTCTGAAAAATGGAAAGGGAAATACTTTATAACCCAGCAATACCTCTACTTGGTATATACCACAAGACCTATGAGCCAGGATACAAGTAGATATATGCACACTAATGTACATCGCAACATTATCCCCAATAGCAAAACATGGAGACAGCCTAAGTACCCATCAATGAAAGAATAAACAAACGTTGGTACATACACACAATAGTATTCTATACAACCTTGAATAATAATGAATCACTAAATACCTGGTAGCGTAGTGGTTACGAATCGGGCTGCGAACCTTAAGGTCAGCAGTTCGAAACT
>NW_006409056.1:17027-18795 GCF_000296735.1 Chrysochloris asiatica | reverse complement strand
AAAAAACAAAAAAACCCAGAGGGAATAGAAGCAAATACTGTTGAATGATGATACATGGAGGAGATTGTAATCATTGCAGTGAAAGGATGAGTGTAAATGGATGTTCTCCCATGTAAACTATCACAATAAAAACTTTTATTAAAAGTACTTAGTACAGAAGAGACTTCCAGTACCCCACTGAGGCAAGACAACACGGGTAAGGAGGGCTCCAAGGACAAAGGGGGAGATCTCAAGGAGGATGCCGTCCGGTAGTGGACTCAAAACCCTCAAATCACCATAAGGCCCAGGGCATCTGCCTCCTCTACTAGTTTTTTTAAAAAATCACACCACGGAGGAATTTTTCGCATTTTGAACTTTCACCCGTGAGTGCTGGCAGCGACTGGCCCGGCTCCTTAGAGCTTTGAGGGCGGGGCTAGAGCCAGCCCAAGCAGGGAATCTCAGGTGGACAAAAGCCTCAGGAGAGCTCTCTTTCCCAGCTTGAAATCTCATGGCGTGTTGCAGGCAGGGAAAGGAGGTTTGACCAGGGCACAGAGAGAGACAGAAGTGAGGCAAATTTGGAAGCCATCAAACGTGGACTCCACCCGCAAGTCCGAGTGGCTTTTGGGCATTTTGAACTTCCGCCCGCCACTGTGGGCAGCGACTGCCCAGGCTCCTTAAAAGAACATTCTGAGGACTTCTGGTGCTTCCCTGACAGGGCAGCACAGCCTCTCTTCTACTATCGGAGGACTCCACTCTTGTTTTTGATTTTGATATTGGCTTGGTTTTCTACCCGAAGAGTGTTGTTTGGCTGTTACATAGCCTCCCTTCAGCTACTGGAGGACACTTTGTCCCCCTACATTACACGAAAAGAGTCAGCAACTACTGCCAAATAACCAAGCTGCAATAATACTTTATAAAACACTTTATAGAACCAATACCAGCTGCCATAAACCAGGAAAACAAACAACACCTGTAAAAGTTACTCTGAGTTAAGCAATAAGAAAAGTGAAAAGGGAAGACCACATCCTGTTCACATCTTCCTGGAGGCAATCAGAAAAAATAAAAAATTACCAAAGTACATAATTAATTATTAGGGCCACATTTAAACATTAAACATGTCCAAGAAGCAAAAGCAGATGACCATATCGACACATGTCCAGAAAAAGATGAAACATCTGAGACAAGTGAACCAGAAGTAGACCTTCTCTCCATAATGGAAGGAGGGCACGCCTTGGAAATATCTGAGAAAGAATTCAGAAAAATGATTATAAAATGTTTCAAAGCACTTTACAATGGAGTTGAGAAAAATAAAGGAAAAAGTTAGAAAAACGCTACAGGAAAAATCAAACAAGATAGATACAGCATTGGTAACATTCCAAAACCTACAGAAAGAGGTCCAAACAATCAGCAACAAAATGACAGAAATAGAAAACTCTTTGAAAGGGCAGAGGAGTAGAACAGATGAGATGGAAGGAAGAATCAGTGAGCTGGAAGACAAGTCTCTCAATACCACTAAGATAGAAGAACACAAAAAAGGGTTAAAAAAAAAAAAATCAGAGGAAGGCCTAAGATTCATGTTGGACAACATAAAGAGGAATAACCTAAGAATCATTGGCATTCCAGAACAAAATGAGTCACACAAGTCCACAGAGGAAATAGTCAAAGAACTACTGGAAGAAAATTTCTCTAACATCCTCAAGGGTGAAAAGATAGACATACAAAAAGCCCAAACGAAGTCCAGGAAGGGTGGACCCCAAAAGAAAATCACCAAGACATATCATAGTCAAGC
>NW_006409056.1:1103-5414 GCF_000296735.1 Chrysochloris asiatica | reverse complement strand
CAATACACAAGGGGGAAGAGAGGGCAATGCACAAGAAAAGGGAGGATGGTAGATGAACAATGAAGATAGGGGAAGACATACGGAGGTATACCTGAGCTTAATGGGACAGAAGTAAATAGTTTTTTATACACAACTTTGGAACAACAGTGCTCTGAGTGTATACATGGAGTAAGACATAGGCTGAATGGGTAAAGGAAAGGGGAAAATGTTTATATGTTTGGATCTCATATGAATATTGGTTTCTCCTGCCTTCTATTGTAAAATAGACATTTATATATGATAGAAATGAATATTGGGAATTATAAGTACAGAAAGCTTATAACCTTCCTTCAGCCTATAACTGATTTGATTTGCTAAAAAGGGAATTAGAATTTCCCAGGGAAATTGGCTTCTTGTTAAGCTTTTGTAGAGCATTTTTCTTAGGTGAAATCCTGAACCACACCCAGGACCTTCTGAGTTGGGACATTCCCACTTAAAAAGACATGTAGACCAACCCAGAACTGTTGGGAGAACAGAAGATTCTTATTGAAGGAAACATCTATGGAAAAAAAAAAATGGTTATTGGGTTGTGCAAATTTCAAGCAAGCTATTTGCTTTGGAAGCATCAAGGAAAGATAAGTCAGCCCATCAAGGAAAGCCGCTTTCTAAAATGGAAACTTAAAGGGAACCCCGAGCAGTCTAGTATGTCTTCTGGTGACCACCTGGGTCTATTTGTGAGTGGAAGTGGAGAAAATGCAGTAATGAAGATATGGGCTGAGTTTTACTATGTTCCGTTGACACAAAGTAAGAACTGGCTGCTCTGACATTTAGGAGTATGTGTGAGTCCTGAGCCTATGAGCACTGACCTATATATACCCTGGGAGGTAGGGCTGAGAGTGAAGTGGCCAACTGGTATGAAGTGTAGGGAAGTGTGTGTGAATTCCCGAACTTGAAGCTAGTACCCATTTGACCTAGCTTGGATGGCTAGCTGACCAGTACTCAAACAGATGAAAATAAAGATGTTTGATACTATGAATAAATAAAAATTGCTACAATTTGATTAATGAGATTTTTGCTTGTGGATGCAAGTGTGCAAAACTCCAACCAGAATGAAAAGATTCTTAATATCAAGGAACACACTTGTTTCTTCAGTGTACTGGGTTGATAGTGACAGGCAATTTAGACATTGGCTATAAAAAATGGGTGGTGGAGGGGATGGCTACAAAGTTATGAAGTGGCTGGATTACAAGCTTTCATGAGTGTACTTACTTTCAGAATAAGGGGGTAAGGTAGAATTCCCATTGAATAGTTTCACTCGTTTTCAGATGGATCTGGTGAAAGGGGCTGGGGGATGATAGTGATAGGATTTTATGATTCAATTGTGAGTAATTGTTAGCAGGATCAATTGTGATTGTCACAACAGTAATTGTGAAAGATGTGTAACTAAAAATGAGGAGTAGCTTAGCTTACAGGAACAGACAATTCCAGGACCATCAAGAAGGAGGAGCATGAGTGGAACATGAGATCCCTATTTAGAAAAGTGGTAACAGCAGAGATGAGGGTAGAGGCAATAGCTTGGAGAGACAGAGTAGCAGCCACACTCTATGCCCATGAATTGAGGAAGTCTGTGTGCCTGCGGGCAGGAGACTGGCTAGCAGAATGTGTCCTTTGGACATTTAAATAAATATATTTTTTTTGTATTTGTATATGTACATAAAATAATTTTGCTTTGTTCATTTGTGAGATATGTAAATGGGGAGCCACAGAGAGGAAGTAGGATAAGTGTTGTTGCAGAGAGGGGATTGTAATCATTGAGCTGAAATAAAGTGTATAATTTGTTGAATGTAAAGCTGATGATCTTGTCTGCAAACTTTCACTAAATTCACAACAAAAACTTAAAAAAATAAAATAAAGACACTTTGTTTTGGTTAAAAAAAGTCATTGTAGGGCCTGGGCTGAGATCAGCGGATGGGGCCATAGCCAAGCAGATATAGAAATATGGTGCTAAAACCATGGAGCTGCATCTGGAAAAAGAGGTGTGATGGATTTTTCATTTTTTACTTTACCTTCCTCCTCTCCTAGGTCGCACCCTCCCTGCCCAGCCCAGACACCTTCAGACAGGTGGGTGTACACCCCCAAAAGGGTCCAATGTTGTGCCCACAGTGTTCCCACGGCATAGGAAGGAGGCTCCTGGAAGCCCCATTGGTCCCAAAGTCTGTTTCTTATGACATCTGACTCTGGGACCCAGCCCTAAAGTTGAGCTGGAAGGAATAAAGTTTATCCCTGCCCGCACAGCAAAGGTTACTGGACAATCAGCTATGGTTTTATTTTTTGTTTTTGAGTGGTGTTTTTCAGTGTCTCTGTTTTTATGTTCTTTCTGTTTTTGGTCCTTTTGGACTCACTATTTTATTGGTGGTGGGAGCTTGCTCCCCCTACCTTATCCAAGAAGAGACAGCTATTGTGCTCATAAACCCAAGCTACAAGCATATCCCATAATAGCCCACCATCTGAGAATGAGCCAATACCAGCTTCTAAGCATTACACACAAAAAGGGAAACGTATCTCCAGATCACATCCACCAGGAGACACTCAGTAAGCTTAACAACACAGCAACATACATTCATTTAAGCATTAAAAAACCCATCTAACTACTGAAAATGCCCAAGAAAAAAAAAAAAATCTCAGCATATGTCCAAAAGCAGAAGAGTAACTGACACAAATGAGCTGGAGACAGACACAGACTTCCCAGTAGAAGAAGAGTAGGCTTTGGATCTGCCTGAGAAGGAATTCAGAAGAATGATATAGAAACAAATTCAAATGCTCCAAAAAGGGGTGGAGGAAAATAAGGAAGAAGTCAGGAAAGTGCTACAGGAGCAATCAAACAAGATAGATATAGTATCAGAAACAATTCAAAACCTACAAAAAGAGGTCCAGATGATTAATAGTAAAATATCAGAAGTAGAAAATACCCTGAAAGGGCAAAGGAGTAGAATGGAAGAGATGGAAGCCAGAACCAGTGAGATGGAAGACAAATCTCTCAATAACCCTAAGATAGAAGAGCAAGAAGAAAAAAGGATAAAAAAAAAAAATATGAAGGGAATCTAAGATTCATGCTGGATAACATGAAGAGGAATAACTTAAGAATTATTGGCATTCTGGAAGAGGAAGAATAGAAAAGTCCACAGAGGAGATAGTTGAAGAGCTTCTGGAAGAAAATTTTCCTAACATCTTGAATGATAAGAAGATAGACATTAAAGAAACTGAGCATGCCACAGGAAGGATAGACTCCAAAAGAAAATCACCAAGACATATCATAATCAAGCTCTCTCCAAAATCAAAGACAAGGAGAAAATCCTAAAAACAGCCAGGGAAAAGAGAAGTGTTACCTACAAAGGCAAAAAAATCAGATTAAGCTCTGATTTCTCAGCAGAAACCATGCAAGCAAGAAGGTAATGGGGAGACATATATAAAACCCTAAAAGAAAAAACTGCCAACCAAGAATTGTCTATCCAGCAAAACTGTCAACTAAATACGATGGTGCAATCAAAGCATTCTAGGATAAACAGAAGCTAAGAGATTTTGTCAAGCCAATCCAGTAGTTCAAAATACCTTAAAGGGAGTTTGGAATGAAAACCAGAAAGAATACACAACAACAAGAGATTAACAGACGTCGCAACACCATACGAAACAGAATTCAGAACAGAATAAAATTACAACAATGAATTCAGAAGACTTGTAAGGTCAATCAAAGACTAAAGATTAACAATGTCAAAGAAGGGGAAAATATAGGAACAGAGATCCAGGTGGTGAGCAGGTCAGGAAGATTGTAGGATAAAATTGTTGTTGTTGTTGTTATGTGCTGTGGAGTCGGTTCTGACACATAGCGACCCTGTACAGAGTTTCTGAGGCTGTAAATCTTTATGGGAGTAGAAAGACTCATCTTTCTCCCGCAGAACAGCTGGTAGTTTCGAACTGCTGACTTTGCAGTTCGCAGCCCGATTCATACCCACAATGCTACCAGAGCTCCTTAGACAGTCTTAAATGCAGGGAAATTTTAATAGCCTGTAGGAGCTCTGGTAGCATAGTGGTTATTAATTTGGCTGGAACCTTAAGGTCAGTGGTTCGGAAACCCTGTACAGGGTCGCTATGGGTCAGAACCGACTCGACGGCACTTAACAACAACAACAACAGGGTAACTACAAAGAAAGTAAATACTTCAAACTTACCATAAAAATGAAGATCCAAGTAGAAAAAAGAAACATTAAAACTAAAAATAAACTGACAGAATTAGCACAAAAAACATGAACTCAGCACAAGAAGGCATGCAGAACA
>NW_006409056.1:0-773 GCF_000296735.1 Chrysochloris asiatica | reverse complement strand
GAGAGGGGCTGTGTGCTGACGACCGGGTGCAGGCTTGTAGTGTATACACTTTGGTTGGCTGATGATGCATGGAGGGGATTGTAACCATGGCAATTAAATGATATATGATAGGATGAATGAAAAACTAAAGTTCTCCCATGTAAACTATCACATAATTCACACTAAAATAAATAAATAAACTTTAAGGCAAAAAACAGCATAAGAGAAAAAGGACACTATCTCATGATTAAAGGGTCAATACAGCAAGATGACATAACTATAATTAACATCTATGCTCCCAATGAAAGAGCACCAAGATATATAAAGCAAACCCTGCTAGAATTGAAGAAAGAAATAGATATATCTATAGTAGCAGATTTTAATACTATGCTTTTGAAAAGGGATAGAACAACCAGAAAGAAACTCAACAAAGTTACAGAACTAAACAGCACAATCAACCAACTTGACCTCATATATATGTAGAGAGCATTTAACAGCATAATACACATTCTTTCCCAGTGCACATGGAACAGTCACCAAGCAGGCTCAGGGGATGGTCCCAGAACTCTGAACCACATATAAAGGAATATTTAGAAGGTTGGAAGGCTTACTGCTGGGGGAATTTGTAACAGAAGCAAGAAATCTATTGCTTTCTAGTCCAGGATGCTTGGCTGCTCCAGGAGCTGCCATCTTGAGTGAGACCATGCCGGGGAAGGATTGGAGCGGCCACAGATGCCTGGCAGAACCGCTGAGATAAAGGTGTGGACATTCTTTTCTTTTGGTATCTGTTCATT
>NW_006409055.1:661410-661923 GCF_000296735.1 Chrysochloris asiatica | reverse complement strand
ACTGAGAGTTAGCTACATTGCAGATGAGTCCTACATGTTCATATAAAGAAGACTAGATACAAGGAAAATGAGCCCAAAATGTTCATTCACAGAGAGCTGGCTACGTGGCTGATGAGTCCAACATATCCATGCACATAGAGCTAGCTTCACAGCAGACGTCTCCAAAATGCCCTTATACAGAGAGTTTGCTACATGGCAGAGTAGTGCACAATTTCGGTATGCAGAGTTCTAGGCATTTGGCAGATAAGTTAAACGTGTCCATATACTGAGAGCTAGCTACGTGTTAGAGTAGTCCAACATGTCTATATACAGAGTACTAGCTACATGGCAGATGAACTCAGCATGTCCATAAACTGAAAGAGAAGTACATGGCTGATGAATCCAATATGTGTACATATAGAGGACTAGCTACAAGTCAGATGAGTTCAACATGCTCATACAGAGAGAGCGGGCAACATGCAAAATGACTATAAACAGAGAGCTAGCTACAGGGCAGAAAAGTCCAATACATTC
>NW_006409055.1:656761-657383 GCF_000296735.1 Chrysochloris asiatica | reverse complement strand
GTCCAATAATTTCATATACAAAGACCAAACAAAATGGCAGATCATTCCAACATATCCATGAACAGAGAGTTAGCATCATGATACACGAATCCAAATTGTCCATATACTGAGAGGTAGCTACATTGCTGATGAGTCCAACATGTTCATATAAAGTAGACTAGATACAAGGCAAATGAGTGCAACATGTTCATTCAGATAGAGCTGGCTACATGGCTGATGAGTCCATCATATCCATGCACAGAGAGCTAGCTACATATCAGACAATTCCAAATTGTTCTTATTCAGAGAGGTAGCTACATAGCAGAGTAGTGCAATATTTCTGTATGCAGAGTTCTAGGCATTAGGCAGATGACTTTCACATGTCCATATACTGAGAGCTAGCTACGTATTAGAGTAGTCCAACATGTCTATATACAGAGTACGAGCTACATGGCAGATGATCACAGAATGTCCATATACTGAGAGCTAACTACGGGGTAGAACAGTCCAACATGTCTATATACATAGTACTAACTACATGACAGATTAACCCAGAATGTCCATATACTGGAAGAGAGCTACATGGCTGATGAATCCAACATGTGTACATAAAGAGGACAAAGTACAAGTCAGATGAGTCCAA
>NW_006409055.1:653115-654805 GCF_000296735.1 Chrysochloris asiatica | reverse complement strand
ACATGTTCATATAAAGAAGACTAGATACAAGGAAAATGAGCCCAAAATGTTCATTCAGAGAGAGCTGGCTACATGGCTGAGAGTCCAACATATCCATGCACAGAGAGCTAGCTACACAGAAGATGATTCCAAAATGTCCTTATACAGAGAGTTTGCTACATGGCAGAGTAGTGCAACATTTCGGTATGCAGAATTCTAGGCGTTTGTCAGATGAGTTAAACGTGTCCATATACTGAGAGCTAGCTACGTGTAAGAGTAGTGCAACATGTCTATATACAGAGTACTAGCTACAATGCAGATGAGCCCAGCATGTCCATATACTTAAAGAGAGCTACATGGATGAGGAGTGCAACATGTGTACATATATAGGACTAGCTACAAGTCAGATGAGTCCAACATGCTCATAAAGAGAGAGCTGGCAACATGCCGGATGACCATAAACAGAGAGCTAGCTACATGGCAGAAAACTCCAATACATTCTAATACAAAGACGAACATAAATGGCAGATCATTCCAACATATCCATGAACAGAGAGTTAGCATCATGGAACACGAATCCAAAATTTCTATATACTGAGAGTTAGTTGCATTGCAGATGAGTCCATCGTGTTTATATAGAGAAAACTAGAGAGAAGGCAGATGAGTCCAACATGTTCATTCAGATAGAGTTGGCTACATTGCTGATGAGTCCAACATATCCATGCACAGAGAACTAGCTACATAGCAGACGATTCCAAAATGTCCTTATACAGAGAGTTAACTACATGGCAGAGTAGTGCAACATTTCTGTATGGAGAGTTCTAGGCATTTGGCAGATGAATTAAACGTGTCCATATACTGATAGGTAGCTACGTGTTAGAGTAGTCCAACATGTCTATATACAGAGTACCAGCTACAAGGCAGATGAGCCCAGCATGCCCATATACTGAAAGAGAACTACATGGTTGAGTAGTTCAACATGTGTACATATAGAGGACTAGCTTCAAGTCAGATGAGTCCAACATGCTCATACAGAGAGTGCTGGCTACATGCCTGATGACTATAAACAGAGAGTTAGCTACATGGCAGAAAAGTCCAATAATTTCATACAAAAAAAAAAAAATGGCAGATCATTCCAACATATCCATGAACAGAGAGATAGCATCATGATACACGAATCCAAACTATCCATATACTGAGAGTTAGCTACATTGCAGATGAGTCCAACATGTTCATATAAAGTAGACAAGATACAAGGCAAATGAGTGCAACATGTTCCTTCCGATAGAGCTGGCTATATGGCTGATGAGTCCAACATATCCATGCACAGAGAGCTAGCTACATAGCAGACAATTCCAAATTGTCCTTATTCAGAGAGGTAGCTACATAGCAGAGTAGTGCAATATTTCTGTATGCAGAGTTCTAGGCATTTGGCAGATGACTTTCACATGTCCATATACTGAGAGCTAGCTACGTGTTAGAGTAGTCCAACATGTCTATATACAGAGTACTAGCTACATGGCAGATGAACAGAGAAAGTCCATATACTGAGAGCTAACTACGGGGTAGAACATTCCAACATGTGTATATACATAGTACTAGCTACATGACAGATGAACCCAGAATGTCCATATACTGGAAGAGAGCTACATGGCTGATGAATCCAACATGTGTACATAAAGAGGACAAAGTACAAGTCAGATGAGTCCAA
>NW_006409055.1:643583-651725 GCF_000296735.1 Chrysochloris asiatica | reverse complement strand
GTTAGCATCATGATACACGAATCCAAACTGTCCATATACTGAGAGTTAGCTACATTGCAGATGAGTCAACATGTTCATATAAAGAAGACTAGATACAAGGCAAATGAGTCCAACATGTTCATTCAGATAGAGCTGGCTACATGGCTGATGAGTCCAACATATCCATGCACAGAGAGCTAGAAACATATCAGACGATTCCAAAATGTCCTTATACAGAGAGTTAGCTGCATGGAAGAATAGTGCAACATTTCCGTATGGAGAGTTCTAGGCATTTGGCAGATGAGCATAACGTGTCCATATACTGAGAGCTAGCTACGTGTTAGAATAGCCCAACATGTCTATATACAGAGTACTAGCTACAAGGCAGATGAGCCCAGCATGTCCATATACTGAAAGAGAGCTACATGGCTTAGGAGGCCAACATGTGTACATATAGAGGACTAGCTACAAGGCAGATGAGTCCAACATGCTCATACAGAGAGAGCTGGATACATGCCTGATGACTATATACAGAGAGCCAGCTACATGGCAGAAAAGTCCAATACGTTCATATACAAATACCAACCTAAATGGCAGATCGTTCCAACATATCCATGAACATAGAATTAGCATCATGGTACACGAATCCAAAATGTCCATATACTGAGAGTTAGCTACATCGCAGATGAGTCGACCATGTTCATATAGAGAAGACTAGATACAAGACAAATGAGTCCAACATGTTCATTCAGATAGAGCTGGCTACATGGCTGATCAGCCCAACATATCCATACACAGAGAGCTAGCTACATAGCAGAAAATATCAAAATGTCCTTATACAGACAGTTAGCTACATGGCAGATGAGTCCAATATGTTCATTCAGAGAGAGATGAATACATGGCTGATGAGTCCAACATATCCATTCACAGAGAGCTAGCTACATAGCATACGATTCCAAAATGTTCTTTTACAGAGAGCTAGCTACATGGCAGAAAAGTCCAATACGTTCATATACAAAGACTCACCTACATGGCAGATCATTGCAACATATCCATGAACAGAGAGTTTGCATCATGGTACACGAATCCAAAATTTCCATATACTGAGAGTTAGTTGCATTGCAGATGAGGCCATTATGTTTATATAGATAAGACTAGATAGAAGGCTGATGAATCCAACATGTTCATTCAGAGAGAGCTGGCTACATGGCTGATGAGTCCAACATATCCATTCACAGGGAGGTAGCTACATAGCAGACTATTCCAAAATGTCCTTATAAAGAGAGTTAGCTACATGGCAGAGTAGTGCAACATTTCCGTATGGAGAGTTCTAGGCATTTGGCAGATGAGTTAAACTTGTCCATATACTGAGAGCTCGCTACGTGTTACAGTAGTCCAACATGTCTATATACAGAGTACTAGCTACAAGGCAGATGAGCCCATCATGTCCATATACTGAAAGAGAGCTACATGGCTTAGGAGTCCAACATGTGTACATATAGAGGACTAGCTACAAGGCAGATGAGTCCTACATGCTCATACAGAGAGAGCTGGCTACATGCCTAATGACTATATACATAGAGCTAGCTACATGGCAGAAAAGTCCAATAAATTCATATACAAAGACCAAACTAAATGGCAGATCATTCCAACATATCCATGAACATAGAATTAGCATCATGGTACACGAATCCAAAATGTCCATACACTGAGAGTTAGCTGCATTGGAGATGAGTCCTTTATATTGATATATAGAAGACTAGATCCAAGACAGATGAGTCCAACTTGTTCTTTCAGAGAGAGCTGGCTACATGGCTGATGAGTCCAACATATCCATGCACAGAGAGCTAGCTACATAGCAGACGATTTCAAAATTTCTTTATACAGACAGTTAGCTACATGGCAGAGTACTGCAACATTTCCGTATGGAGAGTTCTAGGCATTTGGCAGATGAGTTAAATGTGTCCATATACTGAGAGCTAGCTACGTGTTACAGTAGTCCAACATGTCTATATATAGAGTACTAGCTACAAGGCAGACGAGCCCAACATGTCCATATACTGAAAGAGAGCTACATAGCTTAGGAGTCCAACATGTGTACATATGGAGGACTAGCTACAAGGCAGATGAGTCCAACATGCTCATACAGAGAGAGCTGGCCACATGTCTGATGACTATGTACAGAGAGCTAGCTACATGGCATAAAAGTCCAATACGTTCATAGACAAAGACTAACGTAAATGGCAGATCATTGCAACTTATCCATGAACAGAGAGTTATCATCATGTTACACGATTACAAAATGTCTATGTACTGAGAGTTAGCTACACTGCAGATGAGTCCAACATGTTCATATAGAGAAGACTAGATACAAGGCAGATGAGTCAAACATATTCATTTAGCGAGAGCTGTCTACATGGCTGATGAGTTCAATATATCCATGCAAAGAGAACTACATACAGAGCAGATGATTCCAAAATGTCCTTATATAGAGAACTAGCTACATGGCAGAGTAGTGCAACTCTTCCGTCTGAAGAGTTCTAGGCATTTGGCAGATGAATTTAACATGTCCATATACTTAGAGCTAGCTACGTGGTAGAGCAGTCCAACATGTCTATATACAGAGAACTAGCTACATGGTAGATGAACCCAGAATGTCCATATATTTGAAAAGAGCTACTTGTCTGTTGAGTCCAACTTGTGTACATAAAGAGGACTAGCTAAAAGGCAGAGGAGTCCAACATGCTCATACAGAGAGAGCTGGCTACATGCTTGATGACTATATACAGAGATCGAGATACATGGCAGAAAAGTCCAATACGTTCATATACAAAGACCAACATAAAAGGCAGATCATTCCAACATATCCATGACATACTGAGAGTTAGCTACATTGCAGATGAGTACAACATGTTCATAAAGAAAAGAATAGATACATGACAAATGAGTCCAGCATGTTCCTTCAGAGAGAGCTGGCTACATGGCTGATGAGTCCAACATATCCATGGACATAGAGCTAGCTACATAGCAGACAATTCCAAATTGTCCTTATACAGAGAATTAGCTACATGGCAGAGTAGTGAAACATTTCTGTTTGCAGAGTTCTCGTCATTTGGCAGATGAGTTTAACGTGTCCATATACTGAGAGCTAGCTAAGTGTTAGAGTAGTCCAACATGTCTATATACAGAGTACTAGCTACATGGCAGATGAGCGCAGCATGTCCATATACTGAAAGAGAGCCACATGGCTGATGAGTCCAACATGTGTACATAAAGAGGACTAGCTACAAGGCAGATGAGTCCAACATGCTCATACAGAGAGAGCTGGCTACATGCCTGATGACTATATACAGAGAGCTAGCTGCATGGCAGAAAAGTCCAATACGTTCATATACAAAGACCAACCTAAATGGCAGATCATTCCAACATATCCATGAACAGAGTGTTGGCATCATGGTACATGAATCTAAAATGTCCATATACTGAGAGTTAGCAACATTGCAGATGAGTCCAAAATGTTTATATAGAGAAGACTAGATAAAATGCAGATGAGTCCAACATGCTCATACAGAGAGAGCTGGCTACATGCCTGATGACTATAAACAGAGAGCTAGCTACATGGAAGAAAAGTCCAATAATTTCATATACAAAGACCAAAAAAAATGGCAGATCATTCCAACATATCCATGAACAGAGAGTTAGCATCATGGTACACGAATCCAAAATATCCATATACTGAGAATTAGCTACATTGCAGATGAGTCCAACATATTCATATAAAGAAGACTAGATACAAGGCAAATGAATCCAACATGTTCATTCAGAGAGAGCTGGCTACATGGCTGATGAGTCCAACATATCCATGCACAGAGAGCTAGCTACATATCAGAGAATTCCGAAATGTCCTTATACAGAGAGTTAGCTACATGGCAGAGTAGTGCAATATTTCCGTATGCAGAGTTCTAGTCATTTGGCAGATGATTTAACGTGTCCATATACTGAGAGATAGCTACGTGTTAGAGTAGTCCAACATGTCTATATACAGAGTATTAACTACATGGCAGAAGAGCCCATCATGTCCATATACTGAAAGATAGCTACATGGCTGATGAGTCCAACATGTGTACTTAAAGAGGACTAGCTACAAGGCAGATGAGTCCAACATGCTCATACAGAGAGAGCTGGCTTCATGCCTCATGAATATATACAGAGAGAGGTAGATATGTGGCAGAAAAGTCCAATACGTTCATCTACAAACACCAACCTAAATGGCAGATCTTTCCAACATATCCATGAACAGAGAGTAAGCATCATGGTACACGAATCCATAATGTCCATATACTGAGAGTTAGGTACATTGCAGATGAGTCCATCATGTTCTTACAGAGAAGACTAGATACAAGGAAAATGAGTCCAACATGTTCATTCAGAGAGAGCTGGCTACATGGCTGATGAGTCCAACATATCCATGCACAGGGACCTAGCTACATAGCAGAAAATATCAAAATATTCTTATACAGAAAGTTACCTACATGGCAGAGTAGTGCAACATTTCCATAAGCAGTGTTCTAGGCATTTGGCAGATGAGTTTAATGTGTCCATATACTGAGAGCTAGGTACGTGTTAGAGTAGTCCAACATGTCTATACACAGAGTACTAGCTACATGGCAGATGAACTCAGAATGTTCATATACTGAGAGCTAACTACGTGGTAGAGCAGTCCAACATGTCTGTATACAGAGTACTAGCTACATTTCAGATGAACCCTGCATGTCCATATACTGAAGAGAGCTACACGGATGATGAGTCCAACATGTGTACATAAAGAGGACTAGCTACAAGGCAGATGAGTCCAACATGCTCATACAGAGAGAGCTGGCTACATGCCTGATGAATATATACAGAGAGCTAGCTACATGGTAGAAAAGTCCAATACATTCATCTACAAAGACCAAATTAAACGGCAGATCTTTCCAACATATCCATGAACAGAGAGTAAGCAACATGGTAAACGAATCCAAAATGTCCATATACTGAGAGTTAGCTACATTGCAGATTAGTCCATCATGTTCATATAGAGAAGAATAGATACAAGGCAAATGAGTCCACTATGTTCATTCAGAGAGAGCTGGCTACATGGCTGATGAGTCCAACATATCCATGCACAGGGAGCTAGCTACATAGCAGAAAATATCAAAATGTCCTTATACAGAGAGTTAGCTACATAGCAGAGTAGTGCAACATTTCCATACGCAGAGTTCTAGGAATTTTGCAGATGAGTTAAACGTGTCCAAACACTGAGAACCAGCTAGAGTAGTCCAACATGTCTATATACAGATACTAGCTACATGGCAGATGACCCCAACATGTCCATAGAGTGAAAGAGAGTTACATGGCTGATGAGTCCAACATGTGTACATATAGAGGACTAGCTACAAGGCAGATGAGTCCAACATGCTCATACAGAGAGAGATCGCTACATGCCTGATGACTATATAGAGAGAGCTAGCTACATGGCAGAAAAGTCCAATAATTTCATATACAAAGACCAAACAAAATGGCAGATCATTCCAACATATCCATGAACAGAGAGTTAGTATCATGATACACGAATACAAACTGTCCATATACTAAGAGTTAGCTACTTTGCAGATGAGTCCAACATGTTCATATAAAGAAGACTAGATACAAGGCAAAAGAGTCCAATATGTTCATTCAGAGTGAGCTGGCTACATGGCTGATGAGTCCAACATATACATGCACAGAGAGCTAGCTACATATCAGACGTTTCCAATTTGTACTTATACAGAGAGTTAGCTCCATGACAGAGTAGTGCAACATTTCCGTATGCAGAGTTCTAGGCATTTGGCAGGTGAGTTTAACGTGTCCATATACAGAGAGATCACGACGTGTTAGAGTAGTCCAACATGTCTATATACAGAGAGCTAGCTACATGGCAGAAAAGTCCAATATGTTCTTATACAAAGACCAACATACAAGGCAGATCATTCCAAGATATCCGTGAACAGAGAGTTATCATCATGGTACACGAATCCAAAATGTCCATATACTGAGAGTTAGCTACATTGCAGATGAGTTCAAAGTGTTCTTATAGATAAGCCTAGACACAAGGCAAATGAGTCCAACATGTTCATTCAGAGACAGCTGGCCCAATGGCTGATGAGTCCAACATATCCATGCACAGAGCGCTAGCTACATATCAGACGATTCCAAAATGTCCTTATACAGAGAGTTAGCTACATGGCAGAGTAGTGCAACATTTCTGTTTGCAGAGTTCTAGGCATTTGGCAGATGAGTTAAACATGTCAATATACTGAGAGGTAGCTACGTGTTAGAGTAGTCCAACATGTCTATATACAGAGTACTAGCTACATGGCAGTTGAGCCCAGCATGTCCATATAATGAAAGACATCTACATGGCTGATGAGTGCAACATGTGTACAAATAGAGGACTAGCTACAAGGCAGATGAGTCCAACATGCTCATACAGAGAGATCTGGCTACATGCCTGATGACTATATATAGAGAGCAAGCTACATGGCAGAAAAGTTCAATGCGTTCAAATACAAAGACGAACATAAATGGAAGATCATTCCAACATATCTATGAACAGAGAGTTAGCATCATGGTACACGAATCCAAACAGTGCATATACTGAGAGTTAGCTACATTGCAGTTGAGTCCAACATGTTTATATAAAGAAGACTAGACACAAGGCAAATGAGTCCAACATGTTCATTCAGAGAGAGCTGGCTACATGCTGATGAGTCCAACATATCAATGCACAGAGAGCTAGCTAAATAGCAGACAATTCCAAAATGTCCTTATACAGAGAGTTAGCTACAAGGCAGAGTAGTGCAACATTTCTATATGCAGACTTCTAAGCATTTGGCAGATGAGTTTAATGTGTCCATATACTGAGAGCTCTCTACGTGTTAGAGTAGTCCAACATGTCTATATACAGAGAGCTAGCTACATGGCAGAAAAGTCCAATATGTTGATATACAAAGATCAACATAAAAGGCAGATCATTCCAACATATCCGTGAACAGAGAGTTAGCATCATGGTACACGAATCCAAAATGTCCATATACTGAGAGTTAGCTACATTGCAGATGAGTCCAACATGTTCACATAGAGAAGACTAGATACAAGGCAAATGAGACCAACATGTTCATTCAGAGAGAGCTGGCTACATGGCTGATGAGCCCAACATATCAATGCACAGAGAGCTAGCTACATAGCAGACAATTCCAAATTGTCCTTATACAGAGAGGTAGCTACATAGCAGAGTAGTGCAATATTTCTGTATGCAGATTTCTAGGCATTTGGCAGATGAGTTTAACGTGTCCATATACTGAGAGCTAACTACGTGTTAGAGTAGTCCAACATGTCTATATACAGAGTACTAACTACATGGCAGATGAACCCAGAATGTCCATATACTGAGAGCTAACTACGTGGTAGAGCAGTCCAACATGTCTATATACAGTGTACTAGCTACATGGCAGATGAACCCAGAATGTCCATATACTGCAAGAGAGCTACATGTCTGATTAATCCAACATGTGTACATAAAGAGGACAAAGTACAAGGCAGATGAGTCCAACATGCTCATACAAAGAGAACTGGCTACATGCCTGATGATTTTATACAGAGAGCTGGATACATGGAAGAAAATGCCAATATGTTCTTATACAAAGAACAACCTAAATGGCAGATCATTCGAACATATCCATGAACAGAGAGTTAGCATCATGGTACACGAATCCAAACTGTCCATATACTGAGAGTTAGCTACATTGCAGATGAGTCCAACATGTTCATATAAAGTAGACTAGATACAAGGAAAATTAGTCCAAAATGTTCATTCAGATAGAGCTGGCTACATGGCTGATGAGTCCAACATATCCATGCACAGAGAGCTAGCTACATATCAGATGATTCCAAAATGTCCTTATATAGAGAGTTAGCTACATGGCAGAGTAGTGCAACATTTCCGTATGTAGAGTTCGAGGCATATGGCAGATGAGTTAAACGTGTCCATATACTGAGAGCTAGCTATGTGTTAGAGTATTCCATCATATCTATATACAGAGTAATAGCTGAATGGCAGATGAGCCCAGAATGTCCATATAGTGA
>NW_006409055.1:639672-643483 GCF_000296735.1 Chrysochloris asiatica | reverse complement strand
GATGAGTCCAACATGTGTATATATAGAGGACTAGCTACAAGGCAGAAGTGTCCAACATGCTCATACAGAGAAAGTTGGATACATGTCTGATGACTATATACAGAGCGCTAGCTACATGGCAGAAATGTCCAATACGTTCATATACAAAGAACAACCTAAATGGCAGATCATTCCAACATATCCATGAACAGAGAGTTAGCATCCTGGTACACAAATCCAAACAGTCCATATACTAACAGTTAGCTACATTGCAGATGAGTCCAACATGTTCATATAAAGAAGACTAGATACAAGGCAAAAGAGTCCAACATGTTCATTCAGAGTGAGCTGGCTACATGGCTGATGAGTCCAACATATACAAGCACAGAGAACTGGCTACATATCAGACGTTTCCAAATTGTCCTTATACAGAGAGTTAGCTACATGGCAGAGTAGTGCAACATTTCCGTATGCAGAGTTCTAGGCATATGGCAGGTGAGTTTAATGTGTCCATATACTGAGAGATCACGACGTGTTAGAGTAGTCCAACATGTCTATATGCAGAGAGCTAGCTACATGGCAGAAAAGTCCAATATGTTCTTATACAAAGACCAACATAAAAGGCAGATCATTCCAACATATCCGGGAACAGAGAGTTATCATCATGGTACACGAATCCAAAATGTCCATATACTGAGAGTTAGCTACATTGCAGATGAGTCCAAAGTGTTCATATAGATAAGACTAGACACAAGGCAAATGAGTCCAACATGTTCATTCAGAGAGAGCTGCTACATGGCTGATGAGTCCCACATATCCATGCACAGAGAGCTAGCTTCATATCAGACGATTCCAAAATGTCCTTATACGGAGAGTTAGTTACATGGCAGAGTAGTGCAACATTTCTGTTTGAAGAGTTCTAGGCATTTGGCAGATGAGTTTAACGTGTCCATATACTGAGAGCTAGCTACGTGTTAGAGTAGTCCAACATGTCTATATACAGAGTACTAGCTACATGGCAGATGAGCCCAGCATGTCCATATAATGAAAGAGATCTACATGGCTGATGAGTGCAACATGTGTACATATAGAGGACTAGCTACAAGGCAGATGAGACCAACATGCTCATACAGAGAGAGCTGGGTACATGCCTGATGACTATATAGAGAGAGCTAGCTACATGTCAGAAAAGTCCAATACGTTCATATACAAAGACCAACCAAAATGGCAGATCATTCCAACAAAACCATGAACAGAGAATTAGCATCATGATACATGAATCCAAAATATCCATATACTGAGAGTTAGCTGCATTGCAGATGAGTCCATTATGTTTATATAGAGAAGACTATATCCAAGTCAGATGAGTCCAACATGTTCATTCAGAAAGAGATGGCTACATGGCTGATGAGTCCAACATATCCATACACAGAGAGCTAGCTACATAGCAGACGATTCCAAATTGTCCTTATACAGAGAGTTAGCTACATAGCAGAGTAGTGCAACATTTCTGTATGCAGAGTTCTAGGCACTTCGCAGATGAGTTTAACGTGTCCATATACTGAGAGCTAGCTATGTATTAGAGTAGTCCAATATATCTATATACAGAGTACTGGCTACATGGCAGATGAGCCCAGCGTGTCCATATACTGAAAGAGTGCTACATGGCTGATGAGTCCAACATGTGTACATATAGAGGTCTAGCTACAAGTCAGATGAGTCTAACATGCTCATACAGAGAGAGTTGGCTACATGCCTGATGACTATATACAGAGAGCTAGCTACATGGCATAAAAGTCCAATACGTTCATATACAAAGACAAACCTAAATGGCAGATCATTCCAACATATCCATGAAAAGAGAGTTAGGATCATGGTACACAAATCCAAAATGTCCATATACTGAGAGTTAGCTACATTGCAGATGAGTCCAACATGTTTATATAGAGAAGACAAGATAAAATCCAGATGAGTCCAATATGTTCAATCAGAGAGGGCTGGATATATGTCTTATGAGTCCAACATATCCATGCACAGAGAGATAGCTACATATCAGACGATTCCAAAATGTCCTTATACAGAGAGTTTTCTACATGGAAGAGTAGTGCAACATTTCTGTTTGCAGAGTTCTAGGCATTTGGCAGATGAGTTTAACGTGTCCATATACTGAGAGCAAGCTATGTGTTAGAGTAGTCCAACATGACTATATACAGAGTACTAGCTACATGGCAGATGAGTCCAGCATGTCCATATACAGAAAGAGAGCTCCATGGCTGATGAGTCCAACATGTGTACATATAGAGGACTAGCTACAAGGCAGATGAGTCTAACATGCTCATACTGAGAGAGCTGGCTACATGCCTGATGATTATATACAGAGAGCTAGCTACATGGCAGAAATGTCCAATACGTTCATATACAAAAACCAACCTAAATGGCAGATCATTCCAACGTATCCATGAACAGAGAGTTAGCATCATGGTACAGGAATCCAAAATGTCCATATACTGAGAGTTAGCTACTTTGCAGATGAGTCCAACATGTTTATATAGAGAAGACTAGATACAAGGCAGATGAGTCCAACATGTTCATTCAGTGAGAGCTGGCTACATGGCTGATGAGTACAACATATCCATGCACAGAGAGCTAGCTACATAGCAGACGATTCCAAAATGTCCTTATACAGAGAGTTTTCTACATGGAAAAGTAGTGCAACATTTCTGTTTGCAGAGTTCTAGGCATTTGGTAGATGAGTTTAACGTGTCCATATACTGAGAACTAGCTATGTGGTAGAGTAGTCCACCATATCTATATACAGAGTACTAGCTACATAGCAGATGACCACAACATGTCCTTATACTGAAAGAGAGCTACATGGCTGATGAGTCCAACATGTGTATATATAGAAGAGTAGCTACAAGGCAGATGAGTCCAACATGCTCATACAGAGAGCTAGCTACATGCCTGATGAATATATAGAGAGAGCTATCTACATGGCAGAAAATTCCAATATGCTCATATACAAAGACCAACCTAAATGGCACATCATTTCAACATATCCATGAACAGAAAGTTAGCATCATGATACACGAATCCAAGATGTCCATATACTGAGAGTGAGCTTCATTGCAGATGAGTCCAACATGTTTATACAGAGAAGACTAGATACAAGGCAGATGAGTCCAACATGTTCATTCAGAGAGAGCTGGCTACATGACTAATGAGTCCAACATATCCAAGCACAGATAGGTAGCTACAGAACAGACGATTCCAAAAGGTCCTTTTACAGAGAGCTATCTACTTGGCAGAGTAGTGCAACATTTACTTATGTAGAGTTCTAGGCATTTGGCAATATGAGTTTAACGTGTCCATATACTGACAAATAGCTACGTGGTAAAGTAGTCCAACATGTCTATATACAAAGTACTAGCTATATGGCAGATTAACACAGCATGTCCATATATTGAAAGAGAGCTACATGGCTGATGAGTCCAACATGTGTACATAAAGAGGACTAGCTACAAGGCAGATGAGTCCAACATGCTCATAAAGAGAGAGCTGGCTGCATGCCTGATGACTATATACAGAGAGGTAGCTACATGGCAGAAAAGTGCAATACGTTCATATAAAAAGACTAAGCTAAATGGCAGATCATTGCAACATATACATGACCAGAGAGTTAGCATCATGGTACACGAATCCAAAATGTCCATATACTGAGAGTAAGCTACATTGCAGATGAGTCCAGCATGTTCATACAGAGAAGACTAGATACAAGGAAAATGAGTCCAACATGTTCCTTCAGAGAGAGCTGGCTACATGGCTGATGAGT
>NW_006409055.1:637656-638794 GCF_000296735.1 Chrysochloris asiatica | reverse complement strand
CTAGCTACAAGGCAGGTGAGTCCAACATGCTCATACAAACAGAGCTGGCTACATGCCTGATGACTATATACAGAGAGCTAGCTACATGGCAGAAAAGTCCAATACATTCAGATACAAAGACTAACCTAAATGGCAGATCATTCCAACATATCCATGAACAGAGTGTTAGCATCATTGTACACGAATCTAACATGTGCATATACTGAGGATTAGCTACATTGCAGATGAGTCCAACATGTTTATATAGAGAAGACTAGATAAAATGCAGATGAGTCCAATATGTTCATTCAGAGAGAGCTGGATACATGGATGATGAGTCCAACATATCCATGCACAGAGAGCTAGCTATATAGCATACGATTCCAAAATGTCCTTTTACACAGAGCTAGCTACATGGCAGAAAAGTCCAATACGTTCATATAAAAAGACTAACCTATATGGCAGATCATTGCAGCATATCCATGAACAGAGAGTTAGCATCATGGTACACGAATCCAAAATTTCCATATATTGAGAGTTAGTTGCATTGCAGATGAGTCCATTATGTTTATATAGAGAAGACTAATTACAAGGCAGATGAATCCAATATGTTCTTTCAGAGAATGCTGGCTACATGGATGATGAGTCCAACATATCCATGCACAGAGAGCTAGCTACATAGCAGATGATTTCAAAATGTCCTTATACAGAGAGTTAGCTACATGGCAGAGTAGTGCAACATTTCCATATGGAGAGTTCTAGGCATTTGGAAGATGAGTTAAACGTGTCCATATACTGAGAGCTCTCTATGTGTTAAAGAAGTCCAACATGTCTATATACAGAGTACTAGCTACAAGGCAGATGAGCCCTGCATGTCCATATACTGAAAGAGAGCTACATGGCTTAGGAGTACAACATGTGTACATATAGAGGACTAGCTACAAGGCAGATTAGTCCAACATGCTCATACAGAGAGAGCTGGCTACATGCCTGATGACTATATACAGAGAGCTAGCTACATGGCAGAAAAGTCCAATAATTTCATATACAAAGACCAAACTAAATCGCAGATCATTCCATCATATCCATGAACAAAGAGTTAGCATCATGATACACGATACCAAAATGTCCATATACTGAGAGTTAGCTACATTGCAGA
>NW_006409055.1:627080-637176 GCF_000296735.1 Chrysochloris asiatica | reverse complement strand
CTACATTGCAGAGGAGTCCAACATGTTTATATACAGAAGACTAGATAAAATGCAGATAAGTCCTATATGTTCATTCAGAGAGAGCTGGCTAGATGGCTGATGAGTCCAACATATCCATGCACAGAGTTAGCTACATAGCAGTCAATTCCAAAATGTCCTTTTAGAGAGAGCTAGCTACATGGCAGAGTAGTGCAACATTTCCGTATGCAGAGTTTTAGGCATTTGGCAGATGAGTTTAATGTGTCCATATACTGAGAAATAGCTACGAGGTAGAGTAGTGCAACATGTCTATATACAGAGTATTAGCTACAGGTGAGATGACCCCAACATGTCCATATACTAAAAGAGAGCTACATGGATGAGGAGTCCAACATGTGTACATATAGAGGACTAGCTACAAGACAGATGAGTCCAACATGCTCATACAGAGAGAGCTGGCTACATGCCTGATGACTATATACAGAGAGCTAGCTACATGGCAGTAAAGTCCAATAGGTTCATATACAAAGACCAAACTAAATGGCAGATCATTCCAACATATCGATGAACAGAGAGTTAGCATCATGGTTCACGAATCCAAAATGTCCATATACTGAGAGTTAGCTACATTGCAGATGAGTCCATAATGTTTATATAGAGAAGACGAAATACAAGGCAGATGAGTCCAACATGTTCTTTCAGAGAATGCTGGCTACATGGCTGATGAGTCCAACATATCCATGCACAGAGAGCTAGCTACATAGCAGACGATTCCAAAATGTCCTTTAACAGAGAGCTAGCTACATGGCCGAGTAGTGCATCATTTCCGTATGCAGAGTTCTAAGAATTTGGCAGATGAGTTTAACGTGTCCATATACTGAGAACTAGCTATGTGGTAGAGTAGTCCACCATGTCTATATACAGAGTACTAGCTACATAGCAGATGACCCCAACATGTCCATATACTGAAAGAGAGCTACATGGCTGATGAGTCCAACATGCTCCTACAGACAGAGGTGGCTACATGCCTGATGACTATATATAGAGAGCTATCTACATGGCAGAAAATTCCAATAATTTCATATACAAAGACCAAACTAAATGGCACATCATTCCAACATATCCATGAACAGAAAGTTAGCATCATGATACACGAATCCAAGATGTTCATATACTGAGAGTGAGCTACATTGCAGATGAGTCCAACATGTTTATATAGAGAAGACGAGATACAAGGCAGATGAGTCCAACATGTTCATTCTGAGAGAGCTGGCTACATGACTGATGACTCCAACATATCCATTCACAGATAGGTAGCTACAGAGCAGACAATTCCAAAATTTCCTTTTACAGAGAGCTAGCTACATGGCAGAGTAGTGCAACATTTCCGTATGCAGAGTTCTAGGCATTTGGCAGATGAGTTTAACGTGTCCATATACTGAGAAATAGCTACGTGGTAAAGGAGTCCAACATGTCTATATACAAAGTACTACCTATATGGCAGATGAACACAGCATGTCCATATACTGAAAGAGAGCTCCATGGCTGATGAGTCCAACATGTGTACATAAAGAGGACTAGCTACAAGGCAGATGAGTCCAAAATGCTCATACACAGAGAACTGGCTACATGGCTTATGATTATATACAGAGAGCTAGCTACATGGCAGAAAAGTCCAATACGTTCATATACAAAGACCCACCAAGTGGCAGATCATTCCAACATATCCATGAACAGAGAGTTAGCATCATGGTACACGAATCCAAAATGTCCATATACTGAGAGTTAGCTGCATTGCAGATGAGTCCATTATGTTTATATGGAGAAGACAAGATAAAAGGCAGATGAGTCCTACATGTTCATTCAGCGAGAGCTGGCTACATGGCTGATGAGTCCAACATATCCATGCACAGAGAGCTAGCTAATTAGCAGAGTACTGCAACTTTATCGTATGCAGAGTTCCAGGCATTTGGCAGATGAGTTTAACGTGTCCATATACTGAAAACGAGTTATGTGGTAGAGTAATCCAACATGTCTATATACAGAGTACTAGCTACATGGCATATGAACCCATCATGTCCATATACTGAAAGAGAGTTACAGGGCTGATGAGTCCAACATGTGTACATATAGAGGACTAGCTACAAGGCAGATGAGTCCAACATGCTCATACGGAGAGAGCTGGCTACATGTCTGATGACTATGTACAGAGAGCTAGCTACATGGCAGAAAAGTCCAATATGTTCATATACAAAGACTAACCTAAATGCCAGATCATTGCATCATATACATGAACAGAGAGTTAGCATCATGGTACATGAATACAAAATGCCCCTATACTGAGAGTTAGCTGCATTGCAGATGAGTCCATTATGTTTATATAGAGAAGACTAAATGCAAGGCAGATGAGTCCAACATGTTCTTACAGAGAGAGCTGGCTACATGGATGATGAGTCCAACATATCCATGCACAAAGAGCTAGCTTCATAGCAGACGATTCCAAAATGTCTTTATACAGAGATTTAGCTACATGAAAGAGTAGTGCAACATTTCCGTATGGAGAGTTCTAGGCATTTGGCAGATGATTTTAACGTGTCCATATACTGAGAGCTAGCTACGTGTTAGAGTAGTCCAACTTGTTTATATACAGTGTACTAGCTACATGAGAGATGAACCCAGCATGTCAATATACTGAAAGAGAGCTACATGGCTGATGAGTCCAACATGTGTACATAAAGAGGACTAGCTACAAGGCAGGTGAGTCCAACATGCTCATACAGACAGAGCTGGCTACATGCCTGATGACTATATACAGATAGCTAGCTACATGGCAGAAAAGTCCAATACATTCAGATACAAAGAATAACCTAACTGGCAGATCATTCCAACATATCCATGAACAGAGAGTTAGCATCATGGTACACGAATCTAAAATGTCCATATACTGAGAGTTAGTTACATTGCAGATGAGTCCATTATGTTTATATAGAGAAGACTAAATACAAGGCAGATGAGTCCAACATGTTCTTTCAGAGAATGCTGGCTACATGGATGATGAGTCCAACATATCCATGCTCAGAGAACTAGCTACATAGCAGACGATTTCAAAATGTACTTATACAGAGAGTTAGCTACATGGCAGAGTAGTGCAACATTTCCATATGGAGAGTTCTAGGCATTTGGCAGATGAGTTATACGTGTCCATATACTGAGAGCTCTCTATGTGTTAGAGAAGTCCAACATGTCTATATACAGAGTACTAGCTACAAGGCAGATGAGCCCTGCATGTCCATATATTGAAAGAGAACTACATGGCTGAGGAATGCAACATGTGTACATATAGAGGACTAGTTACAAGTCAGATGAGTCCAACATGCTCATAGAGAGAGAGCTGGCTACATGTCTGATGACTATATACAGAGAGCTAGCTACATGGCAGAAAAGTCCAATACGTTCATACAAAAAGACCAAACTAAATGTCAGATCATTCCAACATATCCATGAACAAAGAGTTAGCATCATGATACACGATTCCAAAATGTCTATATACTGAGAGTTAGCTACATTGTAGATGAGTCCAACATGTTTATATAGAGAAGACTAGATCCAAGGCAGATGAGTCCAACATGTTCATTCAGAGAGAGCTGATTACATGACAGATGAGTCCTACATATCCATGCACAGAGAGCTATCTACAGAGCAGATGATTCCAAAATGTCCTTTTACAGAGAGCTAGCTAAAGGGCAGAGAAGTGCAACGTTTCCGTATGCAGAGTTTTAGGCATTTGGCAGGTGAATATAACATGTCCATATACTGAAATCTAGCTAGGTGGTAGAGTAGTCCAACATGTCTATACACAGAGTACTAGCTACATGGCAGATGAACCCAGCATGTCCATATACTGAAAGAGAGCTACATGGCTGATGAGTCCAACATGTGTACATAAAGAGGACTAGCTACAAGGCAGATGAGTCCAACATATTCATACAGAGAGAGCTGGCTACATGCCTGATGACAATATACATGGCAGAAAAGTCCAATACGTTCATATACAAAGACCCATCAAGTGGCAGATCATTCCAACATATCCATGAACACAAAGTTAGCATCATGGTAAACGAATCCAAAATGTCCATATACTGAGAGTTAGCTGCATTGCAGATGAGTCCATTATGTTTATATGGAGAAGACTAGATACAAGGCATATGAGTCCAACATGTTCATTCAGCGAGAGCTGGCTACATGGCTGATGAGTCCAACATACCCATGCACAGAGAGCTAGCTACAGAGCAGAGAATATTAAAATGTCCTTATACAGATAGCTAGCTACATGGCAGAGTAGTGCAACATTTCCGTTTGCAGAGTTTAGGCATTTGGCAGATGAGTTTAACGTGTCCATATACTGAGAACTAGCTATGAGGTAGAGTAGTCCAACATGTCTATATATAGAGTATTAGCTACATGGCAGATGAACCCAGCATGTCCATATACTGAAAGAGATCTACAGGGCTGATGAGTCTAACAGGTGTACATAAAGAGCACTAGCTACAAGGCAGATGAGTCCAACATGCTCATACAGAGAGAGCTGTCTACGTGCCTGATGACTATATACAGAGAGCTAGCTACATGGCAGAAAAGTCCAATACGTTCATATAAAAAGACCAAACTAAATGTCAGATCATTCCAACATATCCATGAACAGAGAGTTAGCATCATGATACACGAATCCAAAATGTCCATATTCTGAGAGTTACCTGCATTGCAGATGAGTCCATTATGTTTATATGGAGAAGACTAGATACAAGGCAGATGAGTCCAACATGTTCATTCAGCGAGAGCTGGCTACATGGCTGATGAGTCCAAGATATCCATGCACAGAGAGCTAGATATATAGCAGACGATTCCAAAATGTCCTTATACAGAGAGTTAGCTACATGGCAGAGTAGTGCTACATTTCTGTATGCAGAGTTCTAGGCATTTGGCAGATGAGTTTAACGTGTCCGTATATTGAGAGCTTGCTACTTGTTAGAGTAGTCCAACATGTCTATATACAGAGTACTAGCTGCATGGCAGATGAGCTCAGCATGTCCATATACTGAAAGAGAGCTACATGGCTGATGAATCCAACATGTGTACATATAGAGGACTAGCTACAAGGAAGATGAATCCAACATGCTCATACAGAGAGAGCTGGCTACATGTCTGATGACTATATACAGAGAGCTAGCTACATGGCAGAAAAGTCCAATACTTTCATATATGAAGACCAACCTAAATGGCAGATCATTCCAACATATCCATGAACAGAGAGTGAGCATCATGGAACACGAATCCAAAATATCCATATACTGAGAGTTAGCTACATTGCAGATGAGTCCAACATGTTCATATAGAGAAGACTATATCCAAGTCAGATGAGTCCAACATGTTCATTCAGAGAGAGCTGGCTACATGGCTGATGAGTCCAATATATCCATGCACATAGAGCTAGCTACATAGCAAACGATTCCAAAATGTCCATTTACAAAGAGCTAGCTACATGGCAGCGTAGTGCAACATTTCCGTATGGAGAATTCTAGGCATTTGGCAGATAAGTTTAACGTGTCCATATACTGAGAAATACCTACGAGGTAATATAGTCCAATCTGTTTATATACAGAGTATTAGCTATAGGGCAGATGACCCCAACATGAACATATACTGAAAGAGAGCTACATAGCTGATGAGTCAAACATGTGTACATATAGAGGACTAGTTACAAGGCAGATGAGTCCAACATGCTCATACAGAGAGAGCTGGCTTCATGTCTGATGACTATATACAGACAGCTAGCTACATGGCAGAAAAAGTCTAATAGGTTCTTATACAAAGACCAACCTAAATGGCAGATCATTCCAACATATCCATGAGCAGAGAGTTAGCATCATGGTACACAAATCCAAAATGTCCATATACTGAGAGTTAGATACATTGCAGATGAGTCCAACATGTTTATATAGAGAGCTGGCTACATGTCTGATGACTATATACAGAGAGATAGCTACATGGCAGAAAAGTCCAATACGTTCATATACAAAGACCAAACTAAATGTCAGATCATTCCAACATATCCATGAACAGAGAGTTAGCATCATGGTACACGAATCCAAAATGTCCATATACTGAGAGTTAGCTACATTGCAGATGAGTCCAACATGTTTATATAGAGAAGACTAGATACAAGGCAGAAGAGTGCAACATGTTCATTTAGCAAGAGCTGGCTACATGGCAGATGAGTCCAACATATCCATGCACCGAGAGCTAGCTACAGAGCAGATAATTCCAAAATGTCCTTATACAGAGAGCTAGCTACATGGCAGAGTAGTGCAACATTTCCGTATGGAGAGTTCTAGGCATTTGGCAGATGAGTTAAACGTGTCCATATACTGAGAGCTAGCTACTTGTTAGAGTAGTCCAATATGTCTATATACAGAGTACTAGCTACATGGCAGAGGAGCCCAGCATGTCCATATACTGAAAGAGAGCTTCACGGCTGATGAGTCCAACATGTGTATATATAGAGGACTAGGTACAAGCCAGATGAGTCCAACATGCTCATACAGAGAGATCTGGCTACATGCCTGATGACTATATACAGAGAGCTAGCTACATGGCAGAAAAGTCCAGTACGTTCATATACAAAGACCAATCCAAATGGCCGATCATTCCAACATATCCATGAACAGAGAGTTAGCATCATGGTACACGAATCCAAAATTTCCATATACTGAGAGTTAGCTACATTGCAGATGAGTCCAACATGTTTATATAGAGAAGACTAGATCAAGGCTGATAAGTCCAACATGTTCATTCAGAGAGAGCTGGCTACATGGCTGGTGATCCAACATATCTATGCACAGAGTGCTAGCTACATAGCAGACAATTCCAAAATGTCCTTATACAGAGTGTTAGCTATGTGACAGAGTAGTGCAACATTTCTGTATGCAGAGTTCTAGGCATATGGCATATGAGTTAATCGTGTCCCTATACTGAGAGCAAGCTATGTGTTAGAGTAGTCCAAAATGTCTTTATACAGAGTACTAACTACATGGCAGATGACCCCAACATGTCTATATATTGAAAGAGAGCTACATAGCTGATGAGCCCAATATTTGTACATATAGAGGACTAGGTACAAGGCAGATGAGTCCAACATGCTCATACAGAGAGAGTTGGCTACATGTCGGATGACTATATAGAGAGCTCTAGCTACATGGCAGAAAAGCCCAATACATTCATATACAGAGACCAACCTAAATGGCCGATCATTCCAACATATCCATTAACAGAGTTAGCATTATGGCACACGAATCCAAAATGTCCATATACTGAGAGTTAGCTACTTTGCAGATGAGTCCAACAAGTTTATATAGAGAAGACTAGATCAAGGCTGATGAGTCCAACATGTTCATTCATAAAGAGCTGGCTACATAGCTGATGAGTCCAACATATCCATGCACAGAGAGCTAGCTAAATAGCAGACAATACCAAAATGCTCTTATACAGAGAGTTAGCTACATGACAGAGTAGTGCAACATTTCCGTATGCAGAGTTCTAGGCATTTGGCAGATGAGCTAAAAGTGTCCATATACTGAGAGCTGGCTACGTGGTAGAGTAATCCAACATGTCTATATACTGAGTACTAGCCACATGGAAGATGAGCCCAACATATGCATATACTGAAAGAAAGCTACATGGCTGATGAGTCCAACATGTGTACATATAGAGGACTACCTACAAGGCAGATAAGTCCAACATGCTCATACAGAGAGAGCTGGCTACATGCCTGATAACTATATACAGAGAGCAAGCTACATGGCAGAAAAGTAAAATACGTTCATATACAAAGACCAACCTAAATGGCAGATCATTCCAACATATCCATGAACAGAGAGTTAGCATCATGGTACACGAATCCAAAATGTCCATAAGCTGAGAGTTAGCTACATTGCAGATGAGTCCAACATGTTTATACAGAGAAGACAAAATACAAGGCAGATAAGTCCAATATGTTCATATACTGACAGCTACCTACTTGGCAGATCACTCCAACATATCCATGTACAGAGAGCTAACTACAAAGCAGACGATTCCAAAATGTCCTTATACAGAGAGCTAGCTACATGGCAAAGTAGTGCAACATTTCTGTATGCAGAGTTCTAGGCAATTAGTAGAAGAGTTTAACGTGTCCTTATACTGAGAGCAAGCTACGTGGTAGAGTAGTCCAACATGTCTATATTCAGAGTACTAGCTACATGGCAGAGGAGCTCAGCATGCCCTTATACTGAAAGAGAGCTACGTGGCTGATGAGTTCAACATGTGTACATATAGAGGACTAGCTACAAGGCAGATAAGTCCAACATGCTCATACAGAGTGAGCTGGCTACATGCCTGATGACTATATACAGAGAGCTAGCTACATGGCAGAAAAGTCCAATACATTCATATACAAAGGCCAACCTAAATGGTAGATCATTCCAACATATCCATGAACAGAGAGTTAGCATCATGGTACACGAATCCAAAATGTCCATATACTGAGAGTTAGCTGCATTGCAGATGAGTCCATTATGTTTACATAGAGATGACTAGATACAAGGCAGATGAGTCCAACCTGTTCATTCAGAGATACCTGGCTACATGGCTGATGAGTCCAACATATCCATGCACAGAGAGCTAGCTACATAGCAGACAATTCCAAAATGTTCTTATACAGAGAGCTAGCTACATGGCAGAGTAGTGCAACATTTCCGTATGCAGAGTTCTAGGTATTTGGCAGATGAGTTTAACATGTCCATATACTGAGAGCTAGCTACGTGGTAGAGTAGTCCAACATGTCTATATACCGAGTACTAGCTACATGACAGATGAGCCCAACATGTCCATATACTGAAAGAGAGCTGCATGGTTGATGAGTCCAACATGTGTACATATAGAGGACTAGCTACAAGGCAGATGAGTCCAACATGCTCATACAGAGAGAGCTGGCTACATGCCTGATGACTATATACAGAGATCTAGCTACATGTCAGCAAAGTCCAATACGTTTATATACAAAGACCAACGTAAATGGCAGATCATTCCAACATATCCATGAACAGAGAGTTAGCATCATTGTACACGAATCCAAAATGTCCATTTACTGAGAGTTAGCTACATTGCAGATGATTCCAACATGTTTTTATAGAGAAGACTAGATACAAGGCAGATGAATCCAACATGTTCATTCAGAGAGAGCTGGCTACATGGCTGATGAGTCCAACATATCCATGCACAGAGAGCTAGCTACAGAGCAGACAATTCCAAAATGTCCTTATTCAGAGAGCTAGCTACATGGCAGAGTAGTGGAACATTTCCATATGCAAAGTTCTAGGCATTTGGCAGATGAGTTTAATGTGTCCATATACTGAGAGCTAGCTACGTGCTAGAGTTGTCCAACATGTCTATATACAGAATACTAGCTACATGGCAGATGAGCCCAATATGTCCATATACTGAAAGATTGATACATGGCAGATGAGTCCAACATGTTTCTATACAGAGGACTAGCTACAAGGCACATGAGTCCAACATGCTCATATACAGAGAGCTGAAAACATGGCTGAAGAGTCGAACATGTCCATATACAGATAGCTAGCTACATGGCACATAAGCCAAATACGTTCATATATAGAGAGGTTCCTAAATGGCAGATCAGTTCAACATATCCATGCACAGAGAGCTAATCACATGGCAGACAAATCCAAAATGTCTAATTACAGAGAGCTAGCTAAATGGCAGAGTTAGTGCAACATTTCCATATACAGAATTCTAGCTACATTACAGATGAGTCCAAAGTTTCCAGACACTTAAAGCTATCCACATGGCAGAGTATTCCAACATATCCATATACAGAGTACTAGCCACATGGCAGATATATACAACATGTCCATATACTGAGAGTTAGCTACAAAATGCAGATGAGTCCAACATGTGTATATATTTAGGACTTGCTACAAGGCAAGGAGCTCTGGTAGCGTAGTGGTTACGAATCGGGCTGCGAACCTTAAGGTCAGCGGTTCGAAACTACCAGCCGCTC
>NW_006409055.1:623526-626980 GCF_000296735.1 Chrysochloris asiatica | reverse complement strand
CTCGGAAACCCTGTACAGGGTCGCTATGGGTCGGACCCGACTCGATGGCACTTAACAACAACAACAACAACAAGGCATATGAGTCCAACATGTTCATACAGAGAGAACTGGCTTCATGGCTTATGAGTACAATATGCCCATATACAGAGAGTTAGCTACATTGTAGAAAAGTCCAATATGTTGATATACAGAGAGCTACCTACATTGCAGATCAGTCCAACATATCCATGAACAGAGATCTAGCAACATGGCAGAGTAGAGAAACAATTACATATGCAGATGACAGCTGCATGGCAGATAATTCCAACGTGTGCATATACTGAGAGCTAGCTACATCTGGAGTAGTCCAACTTGTACATATACAGAGTACAATCTATATAGCAGATGAGTCCAACATGTCCATATACTGAGAGTTATCTTCATGGCATATAAGTCCAACATGTGAATATTTAGAGTGATAGCTACAAGACAGATGAGTCCAACATATTCATAGAGAGAGAAATGGCTACATGGCTGATGAGTCCAACATGTACATTTACAGAGAGCTAGTTACATGGCAGACAAGTCCAATCTGTTCCTACACAGAGTCCTACCTACATGGCAGATCATTCTAACATATCCATGCACAGAGAGCTAGCCACATGGCAGACGAGTCAAAAATGTCTATATACAGAGATCTAGCTACATGTCAGAATAGTACAACCTTTCCATATACAGAGTTCTAGCAACATGGCATATGAGTCCAACATGTCCATATACTGAGAGCTAACTACATGGCAAAGTGGTCCAACATGTCCTTATTCAGAGTACTGACTACATGGCACATGAGTGCAACATGTCCGTATACTGAGAGTTAGCTACAAAATGTAGATGAGTCCAACATGTGTATATAGAGAGCACTTCCTACGAGGCAGACAATTTGAAAATGTTCATACATAGAGAGCTGGCTACATTACTGATGAGTACACCATGCCCATATACAGAGAGCTAGCTACATGGCAGAAAAGTCCAATATGTTCATATACAGAGAGCTACCTACATGGCAGATCACCCTACCATATCCATGCACAGAGAGCTAGCTTCATGGCAGACAAATCCAAAATGTCCTTATACAGAGAGATAGCTACATGTAAAAATAGTACAATATATCCATATACAGAGTTCTAGCTACATGGCAGATGAATCCAACGTGTACATATACTGAGAGCTAGCTAAATGGCAGAGAATTCCAACATGTCCTTATACAGAGTGCTAGCCACATGGCATAGTAGTCGATCATGTCCATATACGGAGCAATAACTACATTGCAGATGAGTCCAACATGTCCATGGACTGAAAGTTAGCTACATGGCAGATGAGTCCAACATGTGTATATTTAGAGGGCTAGCAACACACAGATGAGTGCAACATGTTCATACACAGAGAACTGGCTACACTTCTGATGAGTCAACATGTCCATATACAGAGAGCTAGCTACATGGAAGACAAGTCCAATAAGTTCATATACAGAGAGAAACCTACATGGCAGATCATTCCAACATATCCATGCACAGAGAGCCAGCTACATGGTTGATGAGATTAAAATGTCCATATACTGAGAGATAGCTACATGGCAGAGAACTCCTACATGTCCATATAGAGAGAAGTAGCTATAAGGCAGATGAGTCCAACATGTCCATATTCTGAAAATTACCTACATGTCAGAGGAGTCTTACATGTGTATATTTAAAGGGCTAGCTACAAGGCAGATGAAAGCAACATGTTCATACACAGAGAGCTGGCTACATGGCTGAATAGTCCAACATGTCCATATACAGAGAGCTGCCTACATGGAGACAAGACCAATATGTTCATATACAGAGAGCTACCTACATGGCAGTTCAGTCCAATCTATCTATGCACAGAGAGGTAGCTACATGGCAGACGAGTCCAAAATGTCCATATACAGATGGGTAGGTACACGGCAGAGTAGAGCAACATTTCCATAAACAGAGTTCTAGCTACATGGCAGATGAGTCCAACGTGTCCATATACAGAGAGCTAGCTACATGGCAGAGTAGAGCAACATTTCCATATACGAATTTCTGACCACATGGTCTATGAGTCCAACCTATATATATAATGAGAGTTAGCTACATTGCAGATGAGTCCAACCTGTGTATATATAGAGGACTAGATACAAGGCAGATGAGTCCAACATGTTCATTCAGAGAGAGCTGGCTACATGGCTGATGAGTCCAACATATCCAGGCATAGAGAGCTAGCTATATTGCAGACAAGTTCAATATATTCATATACATAGAGTTAACTTCATGGCAGATCAGTCCAACAAATCCATGAACAGAGAGCTAGCTACATGGCATATGAGTCCCAAATGTCTATATATAGAGAGCTAGCTACATGGCACAATAGTGCAACATTTCCATATACAGAGTTCTAGATACATGACAGATGATTCCTACGTGTCCATATACTGAGAGCTAGCTACATGGCAGAGTAGTCCAGCATGTCCATATACAGAGTACTAGCTACATGGCAGATAAGTCAAATATGTTCATTTGCAGAGAGCTACCTACATGGCAGATCAGTCCAATATATTCATGCACAGAGAGCTAGATACACGGCAGGAGATTCCAAAATGTCCATATACATAGCACTAGCTACATGGTAGATGAGTCCAACATGTCCATACACTGAGAGCTACAAACATGGCAGACAAGTAAAATATGTTCATATACAGATAGCTACCTACTTGGAAAATCAGTCAAACATATCCATGCACATAGAGCCAGTTACATGGCAGACAAGAAAAAATGCCCATATATAGAGAGCTAGCTACATGGTAGAATAGTTCAATATGTCCATATACAGAGTACTAGCTACATGGCAGATGAGCCCAACATGTCCATATACTGATAGCTATCTACATGGCAGAGTAGTCCTTTATGTCCATATACAGCATACTAGCTACATGGCAGATGACTCAAACATGTCCATATACTGAGAGATAACTACATGGTAGATGAGTACTACATGTGTATATATAGAGGGCTACCTACAAGGCAGATGAGTTCAACATGTTCACACAGAGAGACCTGGGTACATGGCTCATGAGTCCAACATATCCATGCATAGAGAGCTAGCTACATGGTAGACAAGTACAATATGTTCATATACAGAGAGCTACCTACATGACAGATCTGTCCAACATATCCACGCACAGTGAGTTAACTAAATGGCAGATGAGTCCAAAATGACCATATACAGAGACCTAGTTACATGGCAGAGTAATGCAACATTTTCATATACAGAGTTCTAGCTACATGGAAGATAAGTCCAACGTCTCCATATACAGACAGGTATCTACATGGCAGAATAGTCCAACATGTCCATATACAGAGTACTAGCTACATGGCAGATGAGTCCAACATGTCCATATACTGAGTGTTAGCTA
>NW_006409055.1:620883-623426 GCF_000296735.1 Chrysochloris asiatica | reverse complement strand
TCCATATACTGAGTGTTAGCTAAATGGAAGATGAGTCCAACATGTGTATATTTAGAGGGCTAGCTACAAGGTAGATGTGTCCAACATATTCTTACACAGAGAGCTGGCTACATGGTTGATGAGTCCAACAGGTTCATATACTGATAGCTAGCTACACGGCAGAAAATTCCAATATGTTATTACACAGAGAGCTACCTACATGGCAGATCAGTTCAACATATCAATAGACAGAGAACTAGCTCAATGGCAGACAACCCCAATATGTCCATATACAGAGAGCTAGCTACATGGCAGTGTAGTCCAATATGTCCATATCCAAAGTACTAATAACATGGCAGATTAGTCCAACATGTCCAAATACGAAGTTAGTTACATGGCAGATGAATGCAACATGTGTATATATAGAGGACTTGCTACAAGGTAGATGAGTCCAACATGATCATATAGAGAGAGCTGGCTACATGGATGATGAGTCCAACATAGTCCAATATGTTCATGTAAAGAGAGCTAACTACATGGCAGATCATTCCAGCATATACATGGACAGAGAGCTAGCTACATGGCAGAGTAGTATAGCATGCCCATATACAGAGTACTAACTACATGGAAGATTAGTCCAATCTGTCCATATACTGAGAGCCAGATAAATGGCAGATGAGTCCAACATGTGTATATTTAAAGAACTAGCTACAAGGCAAATGAGTCCAACATTTTCATACACAAACAGCTGGCTACAAGACTGATAAGTCCAACCTGTCCATATGCTGAGAGCTAGCTACATGGCAGAAAAGTCCAATATGTTCATATACAGAGAGCTACCTACATGGCAGATCAGTCCAATATATCCATGCACAGAGAGCTAACTACCTGTCAGAGTAGTGCAACATTTTCATATATAGAGTTCTGATTACATGCTGATGAGTTCAACCTGTCCATATACTGAGAGTTAGCTACATTGCAGATGAGTCCAATATGTGTATATACAGAGGACTAGATACAAGGCAGATGATTCCAACATGTTCATTCAGAGAGAGCTGGCTACATGGCTGATGAGTCCAACATACGCATGCACAGAAAGCTAGCTACATGACAGACGAGTCCAAAATGTCCATATACAGAGAGCAAGCTACATGGCAGAGTAGTGAAACATTTCCATATACAGAGTTCTAGCTACATGTCAGATGAGTCCAACGTGTTCATATACTGACAGATAGCTACATGGCAAAGTAGTCTAGCATGTCCATATACAGAGTACTAGCTAATGGTACATGAGTCCAACATGTACATATACTGAGAGCTAGATACATGGCAGACAATTTCAATGTGTTCATATACAGAGAGCTACGTACATGACAAATCAGTCCAACATATCCATGCACAGAGAGTACCTACATGGCAGACAAGTCCAAAATGTCCATAGACAGAGAGCTAGCTACATGGCAGAGTAGTGCAACATGTCCATGTACTGAGAGTTACCTACATGGCAAATGAGTCCAACATGTGTATATTTAGAGGGCTAGTTACAAGGCAGGTGAGTCCAACATGTTCATACAGAGAGAGTTGGAAACATGGCTGATGAGTCCAACATATCTGTGCTTAGAGTTCTAGCTACACGGCAGACAAGTCCAATATGTTCATATAAAGAGAGCTACCTACATGGCAGATCAATCCAACATATACATGCACAGAGAGCAAGCTAAATGACAGACGAGTCTAAAATGTCTCTATACAGAGAGCTAGCTACATCACAGAGTAGTGAAACACTTCCATATAAAGTGTTCTAGATACATGGCAGATGAGTCCAACGTATCTATATACTGAGAGCTACCTACATGACAGAGTAGTCGAACATGTCCAAATACATAGTACTAGCTACATGGCAGATGAGTCCAACATGTCCCTATAGTGAGAGTTAGCTACATGGCAGATGAGTCAAACATATGTATCTATAGTGGACTCGCTCCAAGGCAGATGTGTCCAACATGTTCATACACAGAGATCTGGCTACATGCCTGATGAGTCCAACATGTCCATATACTGAGAGCTACCAATATGGCGGACAAGAAAAATGCGCTCATAAACAGATAGATACCTACGTGGCAAATCAGCCAATCATATCCATGCACATAGAGCCAGCTACATGGCAGACGAGTAAAAAATATCCATATATAGGGACCTAGCTACATGGCAGAGTAGTTCACCATGTCCATATACAGAGTACTAGCTACATGGCAGATGAGCCCAACATGTCCATATACTGAGAGATAACTACATGGCAGAGTTGTCATAGCTACATGTCAGATGACTCGAATATGTCCATATACTGAGAGTTAGCTACATGTTAGATGAGTCCTACATGTGAATATATAGAGGGCTAGCTACAAGGCAGATGAATCCAACATGTTCATACAGAGAAACCTGGATACATGGCTGATGAGTCTCACATATCCGTGCATAGAGAGCTAGCTACATGGCAGACAAGTACAATATGTTCATATACAGAGAGCTATGTACATGGCAGATCTGTCTAACATATCTATGCA
>NW_006409055.1:617324-620616 GCF_000296735.1 Chrysochloris asiatica | reverse complement strand
CCTTAAGGTTCGCAGCCCGATTCGTAACCACTACGCTACCAGAGTATAGAGGACTAGATTCAAGGCAAATGAGTCCAACATGTTCATACCCAGAAAGCTGGCTACATGGCTGATGAGTCCAACCTGTACATATACTGAGAGCTAGCTACATGGCAGATAATTCCAATATGTTCATATACAGAGAGCTACCTACAAGGCAGATCAGTCCAATATATCCATGCCTATAGAGCTAGCTACATGGCAGACGATTCCAAATGTCCATATACAGAGAGATAGCTACATGGCAGAGTAATGCAACTTTTCCATATACAGAATTCTAGCTCCATGGCAGATGAGTTCAATGTGTCCATAAACTGAGATCTAGCTACATGGCACAGTATTCCAATATGTCCCTATACAGAGTACTAGCTACATAGCAGATAAATCCAACATATCCATATACTGAGAGTTAATTACATGGCAGAGGAGTCCAACATGAGTATATACAGAGGAATAGATACAAGGCAGATGAGTCCAACATGTTCGTACAGAGAGAACTGGCTACATGGCTGATTAATCCAATATGCCCTTATACAGAGAGCTAGCTATATGGCAGACAAGTCCAATATGTTCATATACAGAGAGCTACCTACGTGACAGATCAATCCAACATATACATGCAGAGATAGCTGGCTACATGTCATACGAGTCCAAAATATCTATATACAGAGAGATATCAACATTGCAGAGTACTGGAACACTTCCATATAAAGGGTTCTAGCTTCATGGCAGATGAGTCCAATATGTCCATATACTGAGAGTTAGTTACATGGCAGATGAGTCCAACATGTGTATATTTAGAGGTCTAACTACAAGGCAGATAACTCCAAGATATTCATGCAGAGAAAGCTAGATACATGGCTTATGAGTCCAACATGTCTATATACTGAGACCTAACTACATGGCAGAGTAGTCCAACATGTCCATATACATAGAATTACCTACATGGCAGATCACTCCAACATATCCATGCACAGAGAGCTAACATCATGGCAGACAAGTCCAAAATGTCTATATACAGAGAGCTAACTACATGGCAAAGTAGTGCAACATTTCCATATACAGAGTTCTAGCTACATGCCAGAGAAGTCCAACGTGTCCATATTCTGAAGATCTAGCTACATGGCAGAGTATTCCAACATGTCCATATACAGAGTACTAGCTACATGGCAGAAGAATTCAGCATGTCCATGTACTGACAGCTAGCTACATGGCAGAGTATTCCAACATGTCCATATACAGTGTACTAGCTACATAGCATATGAGTCAATCATGTACTTAATCCAAGAGTTAGCTATGTGGCAGATGAGCCCAACATGTGTATATATAGAGGACTTGCTATATGGCAGATGAGTCCAGCATGTTCATACAGATTGAGCTGGCTACATGGTAGAAGAGACCAACATGACCATATACTGAGAGAGAGCTACATGACAGACAAGTCCAATATGCTCATATACAGATAGCTAATTACATGGCAGATCAGTCCAATATATCAATGCACAGAGATGTATCTACATGGCAAACGAGTCCAAAATGTCCATATAGAGAGAGCTAGCTACATGGCAGAGTAGGGCAACATTTCCATATACAGAGTTCTAGCTACATGGCAGAGTAGTGCAACATTTCCATATAGAGTTCTACCCACATGGCATATGAGTCCAACATGTCCATGTACAGAGTACGAGCTACATGCCAGATGAATCCAACATACCCATATGCTGAGAGTTAGATACATGGCAGATGAGTCCAACATGTGTATATATAGAGGAATAGCTACAAGGCAGATAATTCCAACATGTTCATAGACAGAGAACAGGCTACATGTCTAATGAGTCCAACATGTTTATATACAGAGAAGTAGCCACATGGCAGACAAGTCCAATATGTTCATATACAAAGAGGTACCTACATGGCAAATCAGTCCAACAAATACACACACAGAGAGTTAGCTACATGGCAGAAGAGTCCTAAATGTCCATATTGAGAGCTAGCTACATGGCAAAGCAGTGCAACATTGCCATATACAGAGTTCTAGCTACATGGCAGATTAATCCAACGTTGCCATATACTGAGAGCTAGCTACATGGCAGTGTAGTCTAATATGTCCATATATAGAGTACAAGCTACATGGCAGATGAGTCCAACATGTCCATATACTAAGAGATAGCTACATGGCAAATGAGTCCATCATGTATATATAGAGAGGACTACCTACAAGGCAAATGAGTCCAACATGTTCATGCAGAGAGACATGTATACATGGCTGATGAGTCCAACATATCCATGCATAGAGAGGTAGCTACATGGCAGACAAGTCCAATATGTTCATATACAGAGAGCTACCTACATGGCATAATAGTCCAACATATCCATGCACAGAGAACTGGCTCCATGGCAGACGAGTCTAAAATGTCCTTATACAGTGTACTAGCTACATGTCAGATGAACCCATCATATCCATATACTGAGAGTTAGCTACATGTTAGATGAATCCAACATGTGTATATATAGAGGAGTACCTACAAGGCAAATGAGTCCAACATGTTGATACAGAGAGACATGTATACATGGCTGATGATTCCAACATATCCATGCACAGTGAGCTAGCTACATGGCAGATAGGTCCAAAATGTCCATATAAAGAGAGCTACCTACATGGCAGAGAAATCTAATACATCCATATACAAAGAGCTATCTACATCGCAGAGTAGTGCAATATTTCCATATACATAGTTCTTGCTACATGGCACATGAGTTCAACATGTCCATATACTGAGCGCTACCTACATGGCAGAGTAGTCCATTATGTCCATATACACAGTTCTAGCTACATGGTAGATGAGTCCAACATGTCTTTATAATGAGAGATAGCTACATGGTAGAGTAGTGCAATATTTCCATATAAAGTGTTCTAGCTACATGGCAGAGTATTCCAACATGTCCATATACTGATAGCTAGCTCCATGGCAGAAGAGACCAACATGTCTATATTTAGAGGGCTAGATACAGGGCAGATGTGTCCAACATGTTCATACACAGAGAGTTGTCTACATGGCTGATGAATCCAACATTTCCATATACTGAGAGCTATCTATATGGTAGACAATTCCAATATGTTAATATACAGAGAGCTACCTACATGGCAGATCATTCCAACATATCCATGCACTGAGAGATTGCTCCATGGCAGAGGAGTCCAAAATGTCCATATATAGAGATCTAGCTACATAGAAGTGTAGACCTATACATC
>NW_006409055.1:607570-617074 GCF_000296735.1 Chrysochloris asiatica | reverse complement strand
ATGGCAGATCAGTCAAACATATCCATGCACAGACAGCAATCTACATCAAAAACGAGTACAAAATGTCCATATACAGAGGGCTGCTACCAGGCAGAGTACTACAATATGTCCATATACAGAGTACTAGCTACATGGCAGATGAGTCCAACATTTCCATATACTGAGAGTTAGCTACACGGCAGATGAGTCCAACATATGAATAAATAGAGGAGTAGCCACAAGGCAGATGAGTGCACCATTTTCATACAGAGAGAGCTCGCTATATGGCTGATGAGTCCAACATATCCATGCATAGAGTGCTTAGCTGCATAGCAGACAAGTCTGATATGTTCATATTAAGAGAGCTACCTACATGGCAGATCAATCCAACATATACATGCACAGAGAGCTAGCTACATGGCAGATGAGTCCAAAATGTCCATATACTGAGAGCTAGCTACAGGGCAGAGTGGTCCAACATGACAAAATACAGAGTACTAGCTACATGTCTGATGAGTCCAAAATATCAATGTACTGAGAGCTAGCTACATGGCAGACAAGCCCAATATGTTCATATACAGAGAGCTATCTTCATGGCAGATCATTCCAACATATTCATGCACAGAGAGCTAAGTACATGGCAGACAAATTCACAATGTCTATATACAGAGATATAGCTACATGGCAGAGTAGTGCAACATTTCCATATACAGAGTTCTAGCTATATGGCAGATGACTCCAACCTGTCCATATAATGACATCTAGCTACATGGCCGAGTAATCCAACTTGTCCATATACAGAGTACTAGCTTCATGGCAGATAAGTCCAACATGTCCATATACTGAGAGTTAGCTACATGGCAGATCACTCCAACATGTGTATATTTAAAGAACTAGCTACAACACAGATGACTCCAACATGTTCATACAGAGAGAGCTGGCTACATGGCTGATGAGTCCAACTTGTACATCTACAGAGAGCTAGCTACATGCCAGGCAATTCCAATATGTTCAAATACAGAAGTTACTAACATGGCAGATTAGTCCTACATATCCATACACCGTGAGCTAACTTCATGGCAGATGAGACCAAAATGTCCATATAGAGAGAGCTAGCTCCATGGCAGAGAAGTGCAACATTTCTGTATACAGAGGTCAAGCTACATGGCAGATGATTCCAACGGGTCTGCATACCGAGAGCTAGCTACATGCCAGAGTAATCCAACATGTCCATATACAGAGTACAAGCTAAGTGGCAGATGAGTCCAACATGTCCATATACTAAGAGTTAGCTACATGGCAGATGAGTCCCACATGTCCATATACTGAGTGCTAGCTACATGGCAGACGAGTCCAATATGTTCATATACAGAGAGCTACCTACATGGCAGATCAGTCCATCATATCCATGCTAAGAGAGCAAGCTACATGGCAGATGAGTACAAAATGTCCATATACAGAGTGCTAGCTACATGGCAGAGTGCTGTAACATTTCCATATACAGAGTTCTACCTACATGGCATATGAATCCAACGTGTCCATATACTGAGAGTTAGCTATATGCCAGATGAGTCCAACATGTGTATATTTAGAGGGCTAGCTACAAGGCAGATGAGTCCAACATTTTCATACAGAGAGAGCTGGCTATATAGCTGATGAGACCATCAAGTCCGTATACTGAGAGTTAGCTACATGGCAGATTAGTCCAACATGTGTATATTTAGAGGGCTAGCTACAAGACTGATGAGACCAACATTTCATACACAGAGAGCTGGCTACATGGCTGATGAGTACAATATGTTCATATACTGAGAGCTAGTTACATGGCAGACAAGTCCAATATGTTAATATACAGAGTGCTAGCTACATGACAGGCGAGTCCAAAATGTCCATATTTAAAGAGCTAGCTATATGTTAGAGTAGTGCAACATTTCCATATACCGAGAGCTAGCTACATGCCAGAGTAATCCAACATGTCCATATACAAAGTATAAGCTAAATGGCAGATGAGTCCAACATGTCCATATACTGAGAGTTAGCTACATGGCAGATGAGTCCCACATGTCCATATACTGAGTGTTAGCTACATGGCAGACGAGTCCAATATGTTCATATACAGAGAGCTACCTACATGGCAGATCAGTCCAACATATCAATGAACGGAGAGCTAGCTATATGCAGATGAGTACAAAATGTTGATATTCATAGAGCTACCTACATGGCAGAATAGAGCAACATTTCCATATACAGACTTCTAGCATCATGGCGGAAAAGTCCAAAGTTGCCCTATAGAGAGAGCTAGCAACATGGCAGAGAAGTTTGACATACCCATATACAGAGTACAAGCTACATGGCAGATGAGTACAACATGACCATATTCTGAGAGTTACCTACATGGCATATGAGTCCAACATGTGTATATATAGAGGACTAGATACAAGGCAGATGTGTCCAACATGTTCATACAGATTGAGCTGACTACGTTTTAGAAGAGACAAACATGTCCATATAATGAGAGCTAGCTACATGGAAGACAAGTTAAATATTTTCAGATACAGAGAGCTAACTACATGGCAGATAAGTCCAACATATCAATGTACAGAGACCTAGCTACATGGAAAATGAGACCAAAATGTCCATATACAGAGTGCTAGCTACATGGCAGAGTAGGGTAATATTTCCATATACAGGGTTCTAGCTACATGGCAGATGAGTCCAACATGGCCATATACTGAGAGTTAGCTACATGGTAGATGAGTCCAATATGTGTATATATAGAGGATGAGCTGCAAGGCAGATGAGTCCAACATGTTCATAAACAGAGAGCTAGATAAATAGCTGATGAGTCCAACATATCCATGCATAGAGAGCTAGCTATATGGCAGACAAGTTAAATATGTTCATATACAGAGAGCTACCTTCATGGCAGATCAGTCCAACATATCCATGCACAGAGAGCAAGCTACATGGCAGAATAGTCCAACATGTCCATGTAAAGAGTACTAACTACATGGCAGATGAATCCAACATATCCATATACTGAGAGTTAGCTACATAGCAGATCAGTCCAAGATGTGTATATATAGAGGAATAGCTGCTACAAGGCAGATGAGTCCAACATGTTCATGCACAGAGAACTGGCTACATGGCTGATGAGTCCAACATGTCCATATATTGAGAGCTAGCTACATGGCAGACAAGTCCAATATATTCATATACAGAGAGCTACCTACATGGCAGATCAGTTCAATATATCCATGTAAGGAGAGTTATCTACATGGCAGATGAGTCCAAATTGTCCATATAGAGAGAGCTAGCTGCATAGCAGAGAAGTGCAACATTTCCATATACAGAGTTCTACCTACATGGCATATGAGTCCAACATGTCCATATACTGAGAGCTAGCTATATAGCAGATGAGTCCAACATGTCCAGATACGGAGAGTTAGCTACAAGGCAGATGAGTCCAACATGTGTATATTTAGAGGGCTAACTACAAGGCAGATAACTCTAAGATGTTCATACAGAGAGAGCTAGATACATGGCTGATGAGTCCAACATGTCCATATACTGAAAGCCAGCTACATGGCAGACTAGTCCAACATGTCCATATGCAGAGTACTAACTACATGGTAGAGGAGTCCAACATGTCCATGTACTAAGAATTAGCTACATGGCAGATGAGTCCAACATGTCCAAATACAGAGTACTAGCTACATGGCAGAGTAATCCAACATGTCCATAAACAGTGTACAAGCTAAATGGTAAAGGAGTCCAACATGTCCATATACTGAGAGTTAGGTACATGGCAGATGAGTCCCACATGTCCATATACTGAGTGCTAGCTACATGGCAGAGTAGTCCACCATTTTCATATACAGAGTTCTAGCTACATGGCAGATGAGTCCAATGTGTCTATATACTGAGCGCTAGCTTCATAGCAGAGTGGTCCAACATGTCCAAATACAGAGTACTTGCTACACATCTGATGAGTCCAACATGTCCATTTATTGAGAGCTAGCTACATGGCAGACAAGTCCAATATGTTCATATATAGAGAACTACCTTCATGACATATCATTCCAACATATTCATGCACAGAGAGGTAAGTACATGGTAGACTAATTCAAAATGTCTATATACAGAGAGCTAGCTACATGGCAGAGTAGTGCAACATGTCCATATACAGAGTTATAGCTATATGGCAGATGAGTCCAACATTTTGGTCTCTTCTGCCATGTAGTTAGATCTCGGTGCATGGATATGTTGGACTGATCTGCCATGTCAGTAGCTTTCTGTATATGAACATGTTGGAATTGTCTGGCATGTAGCTAGCTCTCTGTATATGGTCATTTTGAACTTATCTGCCATGTAGCTAGCTCTATTTTCATGGATATGTTAGACTGATCTGTCATGTAGGTAGCTCTCTGTATATGAACATACTGGACTTGTCTGCCATGTAGCTAGCGCTCAGTATATGGACATATGGGAGTCATCTGCCATGTAGTTAACTCTCAGTATATGGACATGTTGGAGTCATCTGCCATTTAGCTTGTAATCTGTATATGGACATTTTGGACTCGTCTGTCATGTAGCTAGCTGTCTGTGCCTGGATTTGTTGGACTTATCTGCCATGTAGGTAGCTCTTTGTATATGAACATATTGGAATTGTCTTCCATATAGCTAGCTCTCAGTATATGGATATGTTGGATTCATTACTCATGTAGCCAACTCTCTGTGTATGAACATTTTGGACACATCTGCCCTGTATCTAGCCCTCTAAATATACACATGTTGGACTCTTCTGCCATGTAACTAGCTGTCTGTATATGGACACGTTGGACTCATCTGCCACGTAGCTAGATCACTTTATATGGAAATATTGCACTACTCTACCATGTAGCTAGCTCTCTGTATATGGATATTTTGGACTCGTCTGCCATGTAACTAGTTCACTGTGCATGGATATGTTGGACCGATCTGCCATGTAGGTAATTCTCTGTATATTAACATATGTGACTTGTCTGCCATGTAGCTAGTTCTCACTATATGGTCATGCAATACTCATCAGCCATGTAGCCAGCTCTCTCTGTATGGACATGATGGTCTCATCTGCCTTGTAGCTAGTCCTCTATATATGCACATGATGGACTCATCTGCCATGTAGCTAACTCTCAGTACATGGACATGTTGGACTCATCTGCTTTGTAGCTAGTACTCTGTATGTGGACATGTTGTACTACTCTGCCATGTAGCTAGCTCTCACTATATGGACACGTTGGACTCATCTGCCATGGATCTAGATCCCTGTATATGAAGTTGGACATTTTGGAATCGTCTACCATGTAGCTAGCACTCTGTGCATGCATATGTTCGACTGATCTGCCTTGTAGGTACCTCTCTGTATATTAACATATTGGAATTTTCTGCCATGTAGCTAGCTCTCTGCATATGGACATGTTGGACTCATCAGCCATGTAGCCAGCTCTCTGTTTATGAACATGTTGGACTCATCTGCCTTGTAGCTAGTCCTCTATTTATACACATGTTGGACTCATCCGCCATGTAGCTATCTCTCAGTATATGAACATGTAGGACTAATCTGCCATGTAGGTAGTACACTGTATATGGTCATGTTGGACTACTCTGCCTTGTAGCTAGAACTCTGCATATGGAAATATTGCACTACGCAGCCATGTAGCTAGCTCTCTGTATATGGACATTTTGGACTCTATGCATGGACATGTTGGCATGATTTGCCATATAGGTAGCTCTCTGTATATGAACATATTGGACTTGTCTGCCATGTAGATACCTCTCTGTATATGGATATGTTGGACTCATCAGCCATGTAGCTAGCTCTCTTTGTATGAACATGTTGGACTCATCTGCCTTTTAGCTAGTCCTCTCTATATACACATGTTTGAATAATCTTCATGTAGCTAACTCTCCGAATATGGACATGTGGATTCATCTTCCATGTACCTAGTATTCTGTATATGGACATGTTGGACTACTCTGACATGTAATTATCTACAAGTATATGGACACTTTGGGCTCATCTTCCATGTAGGTAGAACTCTTCATATGGAAATGTTGCACTACTCTGCCATGTAGCTAGCTTTCTGTGTATGGACATTTTGACTCATCTGCCATGTAGCTAGATCTCTGTATATGGATATGTTGGCCTTATCTGCCATGTAAGTAGCTCTCTGTATATGAACTTATTGGACTTGTCTTCCATGTAGCTAGCTCTCTGTACATGAACATGTGGGACTCATCAGCAATATTGCCAGCTCTCTCTGTATGAATGTGTTGCACTCATCTGCCTTGATGCTAGTCCTCTATATATACACATGTTGGAATCATCTGCCATGTAGCTAACTCTCAGTATATGGACACGTTGGTCTCATTTGCAATGTAGATAGTACTCTGCAAATGGACATGTTGAACTACTCTTCCATGTAACTATCTATTAGTATATGGACACGTTTGGCTCATCTGCCATGTAGATAAAACTCTGTATATGGAAATGTTGCACTACTCTGCCATGAAGATAGCTCTCTGTATATGGACATTTTGGACTCGTCTGCCATGTAGCTAGCTCTCTGTGAATGAATATGTTGGACTGATCTGCCATGTAGTTAGCTCTCTGTATATGAACATATTGGACTTGTCTGCTATATAGCTAGCTCTCTCTGTATGAACATGTTGGACACATCTGCCTTGTAGTTAGCCCTGTATACATACACATGTTGGACACATCTGCCATATAGCTAACTCTAAGTATATGGACATGGTGGACTCATCCGCCATGTAGCTAGTACTCTGTATATGGCCATGTTGCACTACTCTGCATTGAAGCTAGCTATCAGTATATGGACACATTGGACTTATCTGCCATGAAGCTAGATCTCTGAATATGGATATATTTCACTACTCTGCCATGTAGGTAGCTCTCTGTATAAAGACATTTTGGACTCGTCTGTCATGTAGCTAGCTCTCTGTACATGGATATGTTGGACTGATCTGCCATGTAAGTAGCTCTCTGTATATGAACATAATGATCTTGTCTGCAATTTAGATACCTCTCAGTATATGGACATGTTGGACCAATCAGCCATGTAGCTAGCTCTCTCTGTATGAACATGTTGGACTCTTCCACCTTGTAGCTAGTCCTATATATATACATGTGTTGGAATCATCTACAATGTAGCTAACTCTCAGTATATGGACATGTTAGACTCATCTGCCATGTAGCTAGTACTCTGTACATGAACATGTTGGACTACTCTGCCATGTAGCTAGCTCTCAGTATATGGACACATTGGACTCAACTGACAAGTTGCTAGAACTCTGTATATGGAAATGTTTCACAACTCTATTATGTAGCTAGCTCTCTGTATATTGACATTTTGTACTCGTCTGCCATGTAGCTAGTTCTCTGTATATGGACATGTTGGTCTCATCAGCCATGTAGCCAACTCACTCTTTATGAACTTGTTGTACTCATATGCCTTGTAGCTAGTCCTCTATATATACACATGTTGGACTCATATTCCATGTAGCTAACACTTAGTATATGGATATGTTGGAATCATCTGCCATGTGTCTTGTACTCTGTATATGTAAATGTTGCACTAATCTGTCCTGTAGATAGCTCTCTTTATATGGACATTTTAGACTTGTTTGCTATGTATCTAGTACTCTGTATATAGACACGTTGGACTCATCTACCATGAAGATAGAACTCTGTATATGGAAATGTTGCACTACTATGCCATATACCTAGCTCTCTGTATATGGACACGCTGGACTCATGTGCCATGGAGCTAGAACTCTGTATATGGAAATGTAGCACTACTCTACCATGTAGCTAGCTCCTTGTATATGGACATTTTGGACTCGTCTGCCATGTAGCTAGCTCTCTGTGCATGGATATGTTGGACTGATCTGTCATGTAGGTTGTTGTTGTTGTTGTTATGTGCCATAGAGTCGGTTCTGACCCATAACGACCCTGTATAGGTTTTCCGAGGATGTAAATCTTTACAGGAGTAGAAAGCCTCATCTTTCTCCCACGGGAGCAGCTGGTAGTTTCGAACCGCTGACCTTAAGGTTCGCAGCCCGATTCGTAACCACTACGCTACCAGAACTCCTTTGTCTTGTAGGTAGCTCTCTGTATATGAACGTATTGAACTTACCTGCCATGTAGCTATCTGACTGTATATGGACATGTTGGAATAATCTGCTATTTAGTCATCTCTCTCTTTTTGAACATGTTGGATTCTTCTGTCTTGTAAGTAACCCTCTAAATAGTCACATGTTTGACTCACCTGCCATGCATATGGACATTTTGGACTTGTCTGACATTTAGCTATCTTTCTGTGCATGGATATGTTGGACTGATCTGCATTTTGTAGGTAACTCTCTGTATTTGAACATTTTGGACTTGTCTGCCATGTATCTAGCTCTCTGTATATGGACATGTTGGACTCATCAACCACATAGCCAGCTCTCTCTGATTGAAAATGTTGGACTCACCTGCCTTGTAGCTAGTCTTCTATATATACACATATAGTTAACTGCCACATAATTAACTCTCAGCATATGAACATGTTGGGGTCATCTGCCATCTACTTAGTACTCTGTATCAGGACAAGTTGAACTCATCTGCCATGTAGCTAGAGCTCTGTATATGGAAATTTTACACTACTCTGCCATGTAGTTAGCTCTCCATATATGGACACATTGGACTCATCTGCCATGTAGCTAGCTCTCTGTATATGGACATTTTGGACTCGTCTGCCATGTAGCTAGCTCTCTGTACATGGCTATGTTGAACTGATCTGCCATGTAGGTATCTCTCTGTATAAGGACATATTGGATTTGTCTGAAATGTAGCTAACTCTCTGTATATGGACATGTTGGACTAATCAGCCATGTACCCAACTATCTTTGTATGAACATGTTGGATTCATCTGGCTTATAGCTAATCCTCTATATATACATATGTTGGACTCATCTGCTATGTAGCAAACTCTCAGCATATGTACATGTTGTTGTCATGTGCCATGTAACTAGTTCTTTGTATATGGACACAATGGACTCATCTGCCATGTAGCTAGTACTCTGTATATGGATATATTGGACTCATCTGCCATGTAGCTAGAACTCTGTATATGGAAATGTTACACTACTCAACCATGTAGCTAACTCTCCATATATGGACACGTTGGGCTCATCTTCCATGGAGATAGAACTCTGTATATGGAAATGTTGCACTACTCTGTCTTGTAGCTAGCTATCTGTACATGGACATTTTAGACTCCTCTGCCATGTAGTTAGCTCTCTGTGCATGGATATGTTGGACTGATCCGCCATTTAGGTACCTCTCTGTATATTAACATATTGGACTTGTCTGCCATGTAGGTAGCTGTCTGTATATGGACATGTTGGACTTATTTGCAAAGCAGCCAGCTCTCTATATATGAACATGTTGGACTCATCTGCCATGTAGCTAGTACT
>NW_006409055.1:601428-606940 GCF_000296735.1 Chrysochloris asiatica | reverse complement strand
AAGGATGTCATGCTGGGTAGGGTGGAAGGTCAGAGAAAAAGAGGAAGACCCCCAACGAGATGGATCAGCCAGGTGGCATCATTGATGGACTCAGGTGTGGCAGTGGTGGTGAGGTTGGCTCAGGATCGAACATTGTTTCATTCTGCTGTGCATAGGGTCACTATGAGTCGGTCCCAACTCGATGGCACCTGACAACAACAACAACATAGGGACATGTTGGACTCGTCAGCAATGTACACATCTCTCTGTGTATGAACATGTTGGATTCATCTGCCTTGTAGCTAACTCTTAGTATATGAACATGTACTCATATGCCTTGTAGCTTGTCATCTATATATACACATGTTGGATTCATCTTCCTTGTAGCTAGCCCTCTAAAGATACACATGTTGGATTCATCTTCCTTGTAGCTAGCCCTCTAAAGATACACATGTTCAACTCATTTGCCATGTATCTTGCTTTCAGTATTTCAACATATTGGAATCATCTGCCATGTAGCTAGTACTCTGTATATGGACATGTTGGATGTACCTGCAATGCAGCTAGTACACTGCATATGGACATGTTGGACTCATCTGTCATGTAGCTAGAACACTGTATATGGAAATGTTTTAATACTCTGCCATATAGCTAGCTCTCTGTATATGAACATGTTGGACTCATCAGCCATGTAGACATCTCTCTCTGTTTGAGCATGTTTGACTCATCTGCCTTGTATCTAGTCCTCTATATATACACATGTTGGACTCATATGCCATGTTGCTAGAACTCTTTATATTGAAATGTTGCACTACTCTGCCATGTAGCTAGCTCTATGTGCATGGATATGTTGGACTGATCTGCCATGTAGGTAGCTCTCTGTATATGAACATATTGGAGTTGTCTGCATTTGTAGCTTGTTCTCTCCTTAGGGACATGTTGAACTCATCAGCTATGTAGCCAGCTCTCTGTATAAACATGTTGGAATCATCTGCCTTGTAGGTAGCCCTCTAAATATACACATGTTCGAATCATCCCCCATGAGGCTAACTCTCAATATATGGACCAGTTGGACACATCTGCCATGTAGCTGGTACTGTGTTTATGGACATGTTGTATTACTCTGCCATGTAGCTAGCTCTCAGTATATGGACACATTGGAATCATCTGCCATGATATTTTGGACTCGTCTGCCATGTAGATCGCTCTCTGTGCATGGATATGTTGGACTGATCCACCATGTTGGTAGCTCTCTGTATAGGAACATATTGGACTTGTCTGCCATGTAGATGACTTTCTATATATGGACATGTTGGACTGATCAGCCATGTAGCCAGCTCTCTGTGCATGAACATATTGGACTCATCTGCCTTGTAGCTAACTCTTAGTATATGAACATGTTGGACTAATTTGCCTTGTAGGTAGTACTCTGTATATAAACATGTTGGACTCATCTTCCTTGTAGCTAACTCTCAATAAGTGGACATGTTGGACTAATCTGCCATGTAGCTAGCTCTCTGTACATGGACATTTTAGACTCATCTACCATGTAGCTAGCTCTCTGTGCATGGATATGTTGGACTGATCTGCCTTGTTGGTTGCTCTCTGTATATGAACATATTGGACTTGTCTGCCAAGTAGTTAGCTCTGTGTATGGACATGTTGGACTCATCAACCATGTAGCCAGCTACCTCAGTATAAACATGTTGGACTCATCTGCCTTTTAGCTAGTCCTCTATAAATACACATGATAGACTCATCTGCCATGTAGCTAATTCTCAGTATATGGACACGTGGGACTCAACTGCCATGTAGCTGGAACTCTGTACATGGAAATGTTGCACTACTCTACCATGTAGCTAGCTCTTTGTATATGGATATTTTGGACTCATCTACCATGAAGCTAGCTCGCTGTGCATGGCTATGTTGGATAGATCTGCCATGTAGTTACCTGTCTCTATATGAAAATATTGGACTTGTCTGCCATATACTTAGATCTCTGTATTTGGACATGTTGGACTCATCAGCCATGCAACCATCTCTGTCTTTATGAACATGTTGGACTCATCTGCCTTGTAGTTAGTTCTCTATATATAAACATGTTGGACTCATCTGCCATGTAGCTAAATCTCAGTATATGGACATGTTAGCATCATCTGCCATGTAGCTAGTACTCTGTATATGGACATGTTGCACTACTCTGCCATGTCGCTAGCTCTCTGTGTATGGACATTTTGGACTACTCCACCATGTAGCCAGCTCTCTCTTTATGAATATGTTGGACTCATCTGCCTTGTAGCTAGCCCTCTAAATGTACACATGTTGGGTTCATCTGCCATGTAGCTGTCAGTATATGGACATGTTGGATTCATCTGCCATGTAGCTAGTACTCTGTATATGGACTTGTTGGACTACTCTACCATGTAGCTAGTTCTCAGTATATGGACAAGTTGGACTCAACTGCCATGTTGCTAGCTCTCTGTAGATGGATATTTTGGACTCGTCTGCCATATAGCTTGCTCTCTGTGCATGGATATGTTGGACTGCCATGTAGGTAGCTCTCTGTATATGAACATATTGGATTTTTTCTGCCATGTAGCTAGTTCTCACAATATGGGTATGGTGGACTCATCAGCCAGCTCTCTCTGTACAAACATTTTGGATTCATCTGCCTTGTAGCTAGCCTCTAAATATACACATATTCAACTCATCTGCCATGTAGCTAACTCTCAGTATTTGGACATGTTGGAATCATCTGCCATGTAGCTAGTACTCTGCATATGTACATGTTTGACTCATATGCCATGTAGCCAGAACTCTGTATATGGTAATGTTACACTACTGTGCCATGTATCTAGCGCTCTTTATATGGACACCTTGGACTCATCTGCCATGGAGCTAGAAGTCTGTATATGTAAATGGTGCACTATTCTGCCATGTAGCTAGCTCTCTGTATATGTACATTTTGGAGTCGTCTGCCATGTCGAGAGCTCTCTGCATGGGTATGTTGAACTGATCCACCATTTAAGTACCCCTCTGTATATGAACACTTTGGACTTGTCTGCCATGTAGCTAGCTCTCTGTATATGTACATTTTGGAGTCGTCTGCCATGTCGAGAGCTCTCTGCATGGGTATGTTGAACTGATCCACCATTTAAGTACCCCTCTGTATATGAACACTTTGTACTTGTCTGCTATGTAGCTATCTCTCTGTGTATGGGCATGTTGGACTCATCAGCCATGAAGTCAACTCTCTTTGTTTGAATATGTTGGACTCATCTGCCTTGTAGCTAGTCCTCTATATATACACATGTTGGACTCATCTGTCATGTAGCTGACTCTCAGCATATAGACATGTTGGAGTCATCTGCTATCTAGCTAGTCCTCTGTATATTGACATGTTGGACTACACTGCCATGTAGTTAGCTCTCAGTATATTTACACATTGGACTCATCTGCCATGTAGCCAGAACACTGTATATGGAAATGTTGCACTACTCTGCGATGTAGATAGCTCTCTGTATATGGACATTTTGGACTCGTATGCCATGTAACTAGCTCTCTGTGCATGGATATGTTGGACTCATGTGCCTTGTAGGTCGTTCTCTGTATATGAACATATTGGACTTGTCTGCCTTGTAGCTAGCTCTGTTTATGGACATGTTGGACTCATCAGCCATGTAGACAGCTCCCTCATATAAACATGTTAGACTTCTTCTGCCTTATAGCTAGTCCTCTATATACACATGATAGACTCATCTGCCATGTAGCTAATTCACAGTATATGGACACGTGGGAGTCATCTGCCATGTAGCTAGAAAACTGTATATGGAAATGTTGCACTACATTGCCATGTAGCTAGGTCTTTGTATATGGACATGTTGGACTACTCAGTCATATAGCCAGCTCTCTCTGTATGAACATGTTGGACTCATCTGCCTTGTAGCTAGCCCTCTAAGTATATACATGTGGAACTCATCTGCCATGTAGCTAATTCTCAGCATATGGACACTTAGATATCATCTGCCATCTAGTTTGTACTCTGTATTTGGACATGTTGAACTACTCTGCCATGTAGCTAGCTCTCAGTATATGGACACGTTGGACTCATCTGCCATGTAGCTAGAAGTCTGTATAGGGAAATGTTGCCTTACACTGCATTGTAGCCAGCTCTCTATATATGGACATTTTGGACTCATTTGCCATGTAGCTAGGTCTCTGTGCATTGATATGTTGGACTGATCTGCCATGTAGGTAGTTGTCTGTATATGAACATATTGGATTTGTAGCTAGCTCTCAGTATATGGACATGTTGGTCTCTTCTACCATGTAGCCAGCTCAGTCTGTATGAACATGTTGGACTCATCTGCCTTGTATCTCTTTCTCTATATATACACATGTTGGACTCAGCTACCCTTAGGTAACTCTCAGTATATGGAAATGTTGGATTAATCTGCCCTTTAACTTGTACTCTGTATAAGGATATGTTGGACTACTCTGCCATGTAGCTAGCTCTCAGTATACGGCAATGTTGGTCTCATTTGCCATGTAGCTAGAACTCTGTATATGGAAATGTTGCATTACTGTACCATGTAGCTAGCTCTCTGTATATGGACATTGTGTGCTCATATGCCATGTAGCTAGCTCTCTGTGCATGGATATGTAGGACTGATCTGCCATGTAGGTAGCTCTCTGTATATGAACTTATTGGACTAGTCTACCATAGAGCTAACTCTCGTATATGGACATCTTGGACTCATCAGCCATGTATCCAGCTCTCTGTGTATTAAAATGTTGGACTCATCTGCCTTGTAGCTAGCCTTCTAAATATACACATGTTGGACTCATCTGGCATGTAGTTAACTCTCATTATATGGACATGTTGGACTCATCTGCAACATAGCTAGCTGTCTCTTTTTGACATTTTGGACTCGTCTGCCATGTAGCTACCTTTCTGTGCATGGAAATGTTGGATTGATCTGCCATGTAGGCACCTCTCTGTACATGAAGATATTGGATTTTTCTGCCATGTAGCTAGTTGTCAGAATATGGACATGTTGGACTCATCAGCCATGTAGCCAGCTCTCTCTGTATGAACATGTTGGAGTCATCTGTCTTGTAGCTAGCCCTCTAAATATACACATGTGGGACTCATCTTCCATGTAGCTAACTCTCAGTATTTGGACATGTTTGAGTCATCTGCCATGTAGCTAGTACTCTGTATATGGACATGTTTGACTCATCTGTCATGTAGCTAGAAGTCTATATATGGAAATGTTGCACTACTCTGCCATGTAACTAGCTCTCTGTATATGGACACATTGGACTCATCTGCCATGGAGCTAGAACTTTGTATATGGAAATTGTGCACTACTCTGTCATGTAGCTAGCTCTCTGTATATGTACATTTTGGACTCGTCTGCCATGTAGAGAGCTCTCTGCATGGGTATGTTGGACTGATCTGCCATGTAAGTACCCCTCTGTATATGAACGCATTGACATGTCTGCTATGTAGCTATCTCTCTGTGTATGG